>NC_037670.1:179759433-179930230 GCF_003255815.1 Theropithecus gelada
GTGTCACTGACCAGTGTCCCCCAGTTGCCAGTCCTCCAAGTTGAGAGCTGTGTCTTCGTCTGGGAGGTGGCCCTTGGATTGCCTTAGAAAGCAATGTAAGCCATAAATGAAAGACTGCATTTATTTTAGTTAGGCATTATCTGTGAGTAGGCTTCCAGATTATTTTATTCTAAGTTTCATTGGCATGTGTTACATTTTAAGTTGTTTTTTATTGCTGTAGCCTAAAGAACCTGCTTGTACACCCACAAAATATTGTCTTGAAATAATATTAATTTCAGAGGATCTGTGGGAAAGAGATTTCTCTGTAGTAACAAACAGTTCAGAATTGCTAATGCCAGCAGTAGTACTTAATGGTCCTTGTATTTGCAGGGCCTTTAAAATTTTCTTGATTCAGTTGTCTTTAAAAAAACTCAGATTATCTTTTGTTATTTTTCCAAACAAATTGTGTGTTCTGTATGTATTTCAACTATTATAAAATTATTTGCATGCAAATACATTTTTCTTAACATTTTAGAAAGGGACAATACAGTGTAAAACTTTGTTACATTGAGGTATGTATCTCTTTAGAATCTAGACATAGTTCAGAAAACACTTAAAGGGAAATTAACATTTCAGTTGAAGTTACAAATGTAATTTCCATCCTGTCATATTTTGGTGACCTTTTGTGACAGCTTGTCTCAATTGGAGGAAAGCGTTTTTACTTGCTGATTAAAGATGTCATTTGAAACCATTTTATTACTGAGGAAAGTGAAATTAATCTTGACACTCAGAACCACTAGAAAAATAATTGCTGATTCACTGCATAAAATGTGTGTGTGAACTAATCATGTAGTCAAGATTAGAATAAAAGTCTATACTGGTTAAGAAGAGATTAAATTTTCTTTCAAATGGGGTCTAGTTTTCTTTGACGGGGAGAGGGGTACCATAGAAACAATTTCAAGAAAAATGTGGCTTAGAGATTTTGGAGGAGTTTGGAGATGACGATGGGATCCAAGGTAGAAGGTAGACTATGGTAATATTGAAAGCTTACCCTTGGCTGGGGAAGAAGGCAGGAGAAGGCATCTTGGTATACTCAGTGACATTTTTAGAAAATGTGGCGTAAGATCTGTTGTCCCAATTTAGCTAGTGTTGTAAAAGGACCATATGTGGCTAAATCATTTTCGTTCCCTTTAGGAATATAGAATAATGTGCCATCTGAAGTTTCTTGGGGCCAATGCCCATGTTTTCTGTATCCCTGAAGCATTTGGCAGAGCAGTGAGCAGCTGCTGGACACTCCACACGTGTTTGCATGAGCGTTTTCTCCTGTGACTTTGCTCTCACTTGATTTGGCTTCTCTATCAGTCTGCATGCATATAAGAAGGCTTCACAGTAAAGTTTTAAGAAAATAAATATGAAAAATTGAAATGATATGTATTAAATTGAGTTTTTTATTCTTTATGAAATCACCTTGACTTCAGAGTGAGTTCATTAATAGTTTTGTTTTTAAGTGAGAAGGACCAGGAATTTGTTTTCTTGCATCTGTGTGCCATCGTATGCTATTAATAATTCTACTGGCTTCAGTAAGAAAATCATACTGGTGTAGGACTGGTAGAGACAGCTTCTGACTGATGTCATACACCATCAGTAAAAGGTGTGACTGCAGGCCGGGCGTGGTGGCTCACGCTTGTAATCCTAGCACTTTGGGAGGCTGAGGCAGATGGATTGCCTGAGCTCGGTAGTTCGAGACCAGCCTGGGCAACATGGTGAAACCGTGTCTCTACTAAAATACAAAAAAGTTAGCCGGTGTGGGAGCGTGCACCTGTAGTCCCAGCTACTTGGGAGGCTGAGGCAGGAGAATCGCTTGAACCTGGGAGGTGGAGGTTGCAGTGAGCCGAGATCATGCCACTGCACTCTAGCCAGGGCAACAAAGCGAGACTGTGTCTCAGGGGAAAAAAAAAAAAAAAAAAAAAAGATGTGACTGCAAAATGCCTTCTAGTGTGAGGGCAGTGGTTAAATTTCACTTCAGCTTCTTTTTAGCCTCATGCAGCACATATCATTGGTCTCAAATGAAAATAATTTAAAATTGATTGGCAACACTTGCATTGTATCATAAAGGAAAGTCTGTTCTTATTTCTCAGACCTCACTGGTGGGTTGTGCATGTTGCTGGTTGTATCATCCTTGCCGCTGCTAGTCAGGTGTTTCCCGCAGGTGAAGCACATGCTGTTGCAGAGTTTCATTGTCACATCATTCTTTCCTGTTTTCTCCCTAGATCTCTAGTTTGGGCTCTCGGAAAGTAACTAACACATACACATCTTTTCACATAGAACTTTCAGCAGAGGCCAAGGCAGCATTGCTTGAATTTGAAGAAAGGGAGCGACAGCATAAACAAGGACGCTACAGCTCCAGGCGGGGAGGACGGCGAGGAGGCCCGCTGATGTGTCGTGGTGTGGGGGACCAGAGAAGAGAGAGCACCGAGAGGGGCAGGATGAAGGACCACAGACCCGCGTTGCTTCCTACACAGCCTCCTGTCGTGGTAACTTCAGATTTTATTGTAGTAGCCCTAGAACTTTAGAACAAATGGCAATAAGCTTTTGTGGGTATCCTATTATACATTTCTCTCTTCTTAGTCTGAAATGAAAGGTTAGTAGCAGGAGTAATGGCTGAAGTTTCTGCTTTATAGTCTCATGTGATGTTGCACACTCCAGTCATCCTGAATTAGAAATTCAGCACTCCAGTCATCTGGTAGTAAGAAATCATCCTGTACCACAAATACTTCCAGAGGAGGAATTAATGAGTGACCTGATGCCCCAAGATGACATAAGCTCCTGTGGCACCTTGCTCGCTAAAGCCTCTAGTGGGGTATTTCTGAGTGCATTGCATTTGAAAGATGGTATTACAGATAGAACTTAGGCAGAAGTTGTTTATTTTATAAAAATATTTTTACCTTTATACTGTTTACCATAGATTTTTCCTTAAATATCAGTTTCTCAGAATCATTACCATATCCTCCATACAAAGCTTTCATAGCCTATAGTTCAGGAATAAATCATGTACCTGTAATTTCAATTGGAATGTCCTTTGTGTTTCAGAGATGGCACATCTCAGAAACAAAGACAGGAATTGTTGATTTTTTTGTTCTTTTTTTGTTTTTGATACAGAGTCTCCCTCTGCTGCCCAGGCTGGAGTGCAGTGGCATGATCTTGGCTTACTGCAACCTACACCTCCTGGTTCAAATGATTCTCCTGCCTCAGCCTCCTTAGTAGCTGGGATTACAGGCGCTTACCACCACACCCAGTTAATTTTAAAAATATTTTTAGTAGAGACTGGGTTTCACCACGTTGGCCAGGCTGGTCTCAAACTCATGACCTCAAGTGATCCACCTGCCTCGGCCTCCCAGAGTGCTGGGATGATGGGCGTGAGCCACTGGGCCCAACCGATTCTTTCAGTTAAGCTTTAGGGATTGTATGGCTTTTTACTTACAAGTCAATCTTCAAGGAAAAATTTACTTAACACAAATATGTGTCCACTGTGTCTACCACATGCCCTTTTTACCACATGCCCTGAATTTAGAAAAAATGACATTTCACTTCTGTTGAAATGTTGTATTTCAGGAGCCATTCATTTGTGAAATGATAAAGTAGAAGAGATAATTTTTGTTGTAGCATGAGAATTCCAACTCTGATGTGTAAAGGGAGAGTAGGTAGGCGTACACAATTTGATGATACTAGGAACTGCTGTTTGCTTACACAGCTGTTTTGTTTTTGAGCATCTCTAACAGCAAAAAGGCTGAATTTACGGTTTGTCTTTTTTTCCCTTGGTTGCTCCCTGTCTCCGCCCCAAACCTCCGCTTGCCATATGTCGAATAGCCATTTTCATTATTCTGGCCTCTTTAGGGGGCCAGGCAACTCCCACAGGAGACCAGTGTTTACGTAATTATGGCTTTGATCCTGGAGAAGTTGCCGAACTCTGTTTTCTTACCACAAAGAAGGAAAGAGCATGTATCTCTCACCTGCCTCCTTAGAGAGACTGAACTGAGATGGCGTTAATGCTTTTAAAAATGTCACGGACATTCAGTTGTCCTCAGTCCTGATGGTGACGTCGTATCTCTGGATTGTAATGTGACTGATTTGGACTGTTAGAGCCTACTGTGTACTAGGAGTAAACTAGACAGCTGCCCTAAGACTGACACAGCTTTGTAAGCGATAATCTCATCTTTTTAATCAATGATGAGATCAGGGCTGTCTTATCCTCCACTCCAACTGCGTTCTCTTACATCATAAGCTTTCTCCACCCTGTTCACTCCCCTTCCCAGAACTATTTTGTCTCTTTGAGTCTTGACCCCCAAAGTTTTGGAAAGAAAATTTTTGGCTCATGTCTCTGCTTGTACCCATTTTCTGCTTGGTTGGCTCCTTGCTGCCTGGATTCCATTCTGTTCCCTGTCCTGAATCCTGAATGGTGCCCTCAGAGATGCCACCTGACCCCTTGTCCTGTTGGACCACACTGGGGACTTGGCCATCACACGTGGTCTCTTTGTCTTGAGCAGCTCTTTTTTGGGCATATGAGATTTTGGATGTACTCTCTTATCTAGAATGGTTTCTTCTTTCTCCCCTTTGACTTTTTTATTTTCGAACTAAACTTTTATTTTTAATTGCATATATTTATGAGGTACAACGCACTGTTACGGTATGTAAATGTTGTGGATGGATTATATCAAGCTAATTAACATTGGCATCCCCTTGAATACTTCCTGGTTTTTGGTATTGAGCATTTAAAATCTCTTTGAACAGTTTCAAAATACCCTTTTCTTTAATTGCGTTTTTCTTCAGGTTTTGTTCTTAGTCCTCCTTTTTCTCAGCGGTCTCCCCAGCACTGTTCCTCTTGCTGTTACCTAGTGTCTCTCGGTGAGTCTTAGTCTTTAGCCTAACCTCTTTCCAGCTCCATTTTCTCCGTCTCCGAACTGTCCCTGTACCTCTCCAAACACAGGTTTCATAGGCCCTGAATGTCACTTGTTTAATCAAACAAACATGATCTTTCCCTCAAAACTCTGTGGTCTTGAATTAATGACCATGCATTGTGGTCACTCCCCGTTCAATTAAAATTTAAGCCCTGGTGTCTGTTAGTGTGCTATCTGTGGGATACAATGGTGAATAAGATAGACAAGATCCCCACTCTCATGGGCAGATGTGCACAGATGTGATGAGTTCAGGAGGGGAACATACTGCATATGGGAGCATGTGTGCTAGTGGATGTGAGCTGGTACCAGAATCTTCTGAAACATCTTCCCTGAGGAAGGATAGGTGGGCTAAGGCCATTCATAGGTTGGTTTTAGAATATTCTACTCATTGTTCCTCTGAGATGTCTTCTTGCTCTTTGTCAGACTAGGGCTGTTCCTGTGCGTCAGCTCTCGCCATAGCCTATTAGATGGTCTCCTTCCATCTTCTTTGCCCTTGTTCATCTCACACTGCTGTGAATGATCATTTTCCTACCAAAGAGATCATTCATGATCCCTTGTTACACATGTTGTCTATGGCATAGTAATGGATCATTTACTTGGAATTCAAAAGCCCTCCAAAATTTGGCATCATCTCAGGGAAAATAGCTTGTTAAATTAGACAACTGAATTAGTTGTGGTCTACTGCTCATTAGCTGTGTGACCAGTTTGGTTAGTGATTAAAAGCAAAACCTGTGGAATCAGATGGCCTGAATTCCGGTTCCAGCTTTTCTGCTTTCCAACTACTTGATCTTGTAAAAAGAGGTCAATAAATAGGACCTACTTTATAGGACTGTGGGGAGCTAGGTCAGCTAACTTTCTCTACTGACCTTATGGTAGGAACTTAAAATGTGGGGAAGGTTCAGTCCACAGCAGCTGTTGCAGTTGTTGATTTCTTCCTCTCTAGTGACTGTTTGACAAAATAACCAGCCTCGAATCGAGATCTCTGACCACTTTGAGTGTGTAATTTTCATACCTTCTTTCCTGCCTTCTTTCCTGGTCTCCTGGTTTTACCAAGCAGGTGGGTCTGTACTGCTTCTGCTTCTTTCTGGGTATCTGTCCCTCACTCTGCCTTGCACCTCTCCCTCCTCCATCACCGAGTTCAGGTGCCACCCTCTCAGAGAAGCTCCCTCCCAGCCTCTCCTGGAGGCTCTTTGTAGCCCTGTCCTGTTCTCAGGCCTCAGTTCTGGAGCAGGGTAACTGGTGCGCATCTCCTGCCTTGCTTACCAGAGTTCCTGGAGGGGGATGCAGGACTGCTACAGGGAGGGCCGTGGCAGCTGCTCTTCTGTCCCTGGCGCCGGGCTTTGCCCAGTGTGGGCAGTTCTTTTCCCTGAACTGAATTTTTCTTTTTTTCAAAATTCACACTGGGTGCTTTGGGGCTGTTTTCCTTCTTGCCTTGAGATTGACTCAATTGTGAGACTATAGCCCTCACTGTGAAGAAGTAGAGAAGCTTCTTTATCCTGCTGTTTTGATACAAATTGTTACTACAGACTTCTTACATTGTAACTTTACAAATGCAATCAGTGTAAATTTGTAACACATCAGCATTCTTTTAAATGTTGATTTCGGTGAACTTTTGTTTTTTTTTTTTTTGTGATTTGTAGACTCATTCTCCAAGGTTAATTCCTCCTCCACAGCCCCAGGCTCCCCCTCCGCCGCCACCACCGCCTCAGCAGCAGCCGATCAGAAGCCTGTTCCAGCCGCAGCAGCTGCAGCCGCTGCTTCCGGTGCAGCACCCGCACCACCCATCCCCCCCTCAGGGAATGCACATGCCTCCCCAGCTAGAGACCCCAAGGATGATGATGACCCCGCCACCCGTGACTCCACAGCAGCCCAAGAACATACACATCAACCCGCACTTCAAAGGGACGGTGGTCACGCCTGTTCAAGGTCTGTGTTTCCTTTTACTGTTGTAAAGCATAGATGGCCCTAGCTTCCAGTGGTTTGACTTAGGATTTTTCCACTGATGCGCTTTCGACTTTGTGAGAGTGTGAAAGCAGTATGCATTCAGAGGAAATCATAGTTCGAATATTGAGATTTGATCTCTCCTGGGGTCGCAACAGGCATCCCAAAACTCGCTGGAAGCTGGGCAGGGGGTGCTGTGGTTCCCAGTCCCGATGATTTTGCCAGCTGTGGAATGATGTGAGTGTTCTGCCTAAGGTAGGTGAGGCTAAGCTATGATGTTCCATTGGTTGGGCATATTAAATGCATTTTGACTAAGGGTCTTTTCAACTAACGATAGCCTTATTGGGATGTAACCCTATCCTATATTGAGGAGCATGTGTTATGCTATAGATTACTGTACATCTGAAGGCATTTAGTTTATTGTACTGAAGCCGTCGCTATGGCAAAACGGTTTTCACATTCATATTTGTAAGGATGAGTTTTCCTTGGCTCTTCCCCATTCATTTAGATTTTAGCTTGATGGGTCAAGTATATTTCTTTAAAAATGTGTATCTCTTCTTGTATAATTGAGTGGAAAGTGCTGAGCTGTGACTCTTCATAAGTCTCCCGGTGAGGATGTTTGCAGTGGTGAGTGTCCCTCTTTGGTTCCAGGCAGCATGCCCCCCTTCAATTCCAGTGTCAGCTGGTGGAGAGTGGACACATCCATCTTTTAGTTGTTGTAATCAAATAAATGCAGATCTGATTATTACTGAAACATGTTCCTTAAGATAGGAAACTGTTTTCAAGCGGTTTATCTGAAGCGTTAACTTCATGTATCTGTGAACACACACCACACATTTATTGAGTTACTACTCTATTTTTGGCATTTGAGTTACATTGATGAACAAACCAGACAAAGCTTTCTTCAGCCATGATCTTGCTTTCTAGCAGTCTTATTATTGTTTATTACCAGTAAACATAAGTATTTTATGTGACATGTTAGAAGATGAAAATGCAGTGAGAAATTGAGCAGGATGGGGGGAAGGGATGGGTTGTCTCTTAATAATAGGGTGATCAGGGTGAACTTCACTGAGCAGGAAAGAGTTGAGGGATATCCGTAAGTTAGTAATGTGGCTGTTTGGGGAAGAAGATTGCAGGCAGAGTGATCAGCAGGTATAAAGGGGCTTCCTCCAGGTGAGACCCTGTCTGCAAGTATAAAGGAACTGGTGAGAAGGAGGCGCAAGCCTGGCCGAGATGGGGCACGAACTTGAGGCCACTGTATTGACAGACTTTGACTGTGTTTTGCTAAAACAGAAGTTGGATGATAATTGGTGGGAGCCAATAGGCTTGAGAGAAAGTTTTTTATTCTAAGTTTTTTATTCATTGCACTTACAGAAAAGAGCTAGTTAAGAAGGAAAAACATCATTGATGCAGATGAGAGGAAAAACTTGTCTTGTCCAGGACCATGTGCCAGAGGCGGGCTTGCTGAGATGGAGGAGCAGGGAGTCCTCCACAGTTGGGGCAGATGGTGAAGCCTGAGCTCAGATGAGTGGGCAGGTGGAGAAGTCTTGTGTCAGTTCTTCCCTGGTGGCCTCAGTTTCCTCAGTAGGTAGCAAGGAGCTAGAGTGGGGAGGTAGGAGAGCGTGTTGAAGGTCTGAGGAAAGGAGCTATGGAGCATCTGCTCGTGCTTTGGAAGAGTGGATGTGCGCAGGGATGGGTGGGGCTGCGGAGCCCTTGAGGAGTGTGGATTTGAGGTGAGGGCAGTCAGCATGGTTGTGTGTCTCTGTCCAGCTGTACTCATCTGCACGCACTAGGTGTGGAATAGACAGGCGGTTGGGTTTATGAGGGTCATGGTTTTCACAGAGTAGTAAAGGGGAGGCAGTGCTGATAACGATGGGCTGTGGATCATAAGGTAGATGCCAGGGAGGAGAGGACACCAGGGTGGAGGCTGAGACGGTGAAAAGGAGGTCACTGGAGATCTTCGTAGAGTTGAATGATTGTTTGAATCAGGGTGCTGGAGGGAGTGAGATGGAAGGGTAGAATGGTCACCAGGACTGGAGGCAGAGGTGGCACGGATCTGAGGCAGGGCATGGCAAGGGCCATCTTTGTGTTTATTCAGACTGGAGCTGAACTCCCTGAGACATGACGGGGCAGTGTGGTGCTGGGGGATGTCAGCTGGTGGCATGAGATGAAAGGTGGATCTGGAAGCAGCAGTGAGATCAAGAAGGAGCCCTTCTACCCCCAGACCTTTGGCAAGAAGCTGTGGGAGAACAGCTGCCGCTCAGAGGGGCCATGAGAGCGAGAAGGTGAAGGAACTCGGGGTGTTGCGGATGCTGCCGATGGCTGGGGAATTAGGGATTCCCAAGGGTGTGGGAGAGAAGTTTCAGAAGTGGAGAGTAGCCTAAGGTAGTAGTTCAAGTGCGGGGGATTGGCCAGTGACCTAGAGCCTGGGACCTTCCCATACGTGGGTCAGAAGTATTATGAAGTTGTCCTGTGGCCATGGAGCAGGGGACTGTGATGGTGACAGGCTGGCACAGAGTGAAAGGGAGGGGGGCGCCTCTTGACAGTGTCTGCAGGTCACCACCAGGCCACTGGGCATGGCAGATAAGCATAAGGCTTTAAAGTACAGTTAACTCCTAAGCCCTCCTGACCCCATCGCATGTCCCCGTGTGCCCACAAAGTTCTTCCCACCCTGGTTAGTATCACTCGTCCCCACATCCTCTTAGGTGGCCCTGAGCGTCGCTGACTGGCGTGGTGCCTGTGTCTCCCGCAGTAGCCGTTGAATGAATGGACACATGCATACTTGAATGGGGAAGGGTGGCTTTCCTTCAAGTAATCCTTTGCGTCTTCCCCATAGTGGTTGTCCTAAACCTGGCACTGCTGTCAGTCTAATTTGTTGGAATGATTTTGCTTATGTTAGTCTTTCTTGTGCATTTCCTTGTAAAATGCAGTGGAAAACTGGCAGTTGGTAATATGTACAGATTTTCTTTAGCTAGAATTATAGGGTGGTAAAGCTATCAGGAAGCCCCAAGATATCCTCTATATATGAAAATGGTGTCCCCTGCAAAAGTTAGCAGCCTGACAAGTGTAGAATGCAGGCCTTGCACCCCAAAGCACACGTGTGATTTAGCAGCTACTCCAAGGTCAGCTTTCTGACAAAAGTTTTTCAACTCAGGACCAGCTAGCTTTTTCTCACCATGGAACCAGGAGCTTTAGTGCCACACGTCCCTTATCTGTAATTTGCCTTTGACCTTCAGAGGTACACAGACACAGAAGAGAAGGACAAAATAGCCTTGCTAGGTAGATAGGCAACACTTTGGAAGCAGTTGTTTATTCTGTAATAAATGAATGAGCTTAGACAGAAATGCACAGTTCCTCTTGAGAGAGACCGAATATCAAGATGTCTCCTGTACGTAAAAGATACACAGATTAAACCTTTGATTCTCAGAGCCTTACATAGATGAAAGGTGCTTTTTCAAAAAGTTAACAATATATACACATCTTCTTCTGATGGCACAAACTTCCCTTTTGAGGATGAAGAGTGTTCCATTATAATTTATTTAAAAACTATTTTGATGGAAATGTAACTTGTTTCCAGATTTTTAGTATTATAATGAATTGAAAACTTAGTCCATTAAATACATGGGACAAGTTATAAATATTAAACTTCAGATATTCAAGTTGAAGCTTCAACTGGACTGGTCTCTAACATCACACCTTCTAAATTCTTCTGTGCTCACAGTGGGCAGCCAGGGCCCGGTAGGTAGAGCCTGCAGACATATGCCTGGGCATTCCCACTGAGGTGGCTTCTCTTGGGTGGGCCAGGTGTTTGCCCTGTTCCCACTGGGACTGTCCGCAGCAACCCTTTTTTGTCAGCTGTTTTTCCTTTTCTGCTGTGTGTTTTCTTTTTTTTTTTTTTAAATAGGGAAAAGGCTGGTACTTTGTGCAGATTACCAGCTCATCAGAGGCTTCTGTGTAAGAAATCCATTTATTATAATCAGATTGCTTTCTAAAGATCCCACCTCGCCTTCTTTCTCTCATTCTCCTGGTTAAAGAGGCTTAATGTTTTATCCTTTTATTGTGTTGGAATTTTTTGGTAGATATTGGCATTTAAATTCTGAGTAGTACCTATGATCGAGTTAGTGAGGATCTGGGTGTCTTATATTTGTTAACTTGATTTTAAAAATCACGTCTTTACATTTAATATGTAGTTTTTTTCTTTGTCACCTTCATTGTAATCTTCTGAGGTCAGAGATATTCTTGTTTTTTTCTTTATCCATTTTCTCCAGTCTAGTGTTTCTCTTTAGATATGGAATTGATGTAACATCAGCTGTATAGAATTGAGGGGAGAGTTGGATTCTATTTTATATAAAGTCTTGCAAACTGACCCACTCTAATTTTGAAATTTGGACTCATTCCATTAGTCTGTCAAGGAAGGGATGAACTTCTGGCATTTTTACATTTTATAAAAGTAAGTTTTCTTTCTGTCACACTTTGCATTTGATCAAGCAGTGACACAGGCCATGTATGCTATCACTTGAAGTGTGGAAAGTGCGATGTGAATGATAAGGCTTAATGTATGGAATTCCTTGAGTAATCATAGTAAAAAAAAAAAAAAGTTTATCCTAGCACCCTGTTTTTGAAGTGATTCTGATGGACTTTTAAGAGGTATCACCTGTATTTCGCATTTAGCAGACACTTCTTAAATTAAAAAATACGCTACATTGTCAACTCCACCTGATGTGTATGAGTTTGCTGGGGCTGCCATAACAAGCACCGCAAATAAGGCGAGTTAAACAACAGAAACTTATTTTCTCACAGTTCCGGAGGCTGGAAGTCCAAGTTCGAGGTGTGGGCAGGGCAGCTTCCTTCTGAGGCCTCTCTCCTTGCCTTGTCATTGGCCACCTTCTCCCTGTGTCCTCACATGGTCCTCCCTCTGTGTGTACTGTGTCTAAATTTCCCTTTCTTATAAGGACACCAGTCAGGTTGGATTACAGCCTAGACCTCATGTGTCCTTAATTACCTGTTTTAAAGACCTAGTCAGTGGAATCCAGTTACATTCTGAGGTACTGGCGGTTGGGACTTCAGTGTATACATTTGGGGTTGGGGCCGGGGGGAGGGAGTTGCAAACAGTTCAGCCCCACAGTACCTGACAATCTGAGAGCTTCCTAGGTGTATCTGCCAGCATGTTTTGATGTAAGATGTAGCCTGCACTTAGATTGTGAGTTTCTTTGAAAATCAAGATCAGTATAATGCATGATGAGTTTTAAAGAGCTTAAACACATCTGATTTAGCCTCAAGGTATGAAACTTACATCTAGCTTCTTCTGTATTCTGAGATGTCTTTTAAAAAATGATTTGTTTTGTTGTTCTGGTGGATTGATGGAAGTCCTGCTTGTTTATAAACCAAAGTAAACTTTGCCTTGGCATAGGAGATTGTTTAGTAGAAAATTTTTAACAGTCTGTGAGCGTTTTTTCCAGTTCCTGGGATGTGCTGTTTTCCTTTCTCTGCCTGCCCCACTTCCCTCCTTCCCTTCTCTCTTTCATGATTCATGAGGGTTGAGATTTAAATGTGTATATGACTGGCGTAGGAAAATATAACTGGGATTCGATAACCTGAATTATCTGGATAGGGATAGGAGAAACAAACTAGGTTTTTTATTTTAGAGTAATACTGTCTTCTTTTGTTGCAAAATATTTTAATTCCAAATAATAGTCAACTACTGAGATTTAAACTTCTGCTTTGCACTGTTGTGTACTGAAAAGGAAACTTCTGCTTTCCCCCTTTTATGGAATTGTTAAAAATACTAAATGCTTAGCTTAAGTATAAGCACAATGTGTTATACGTCTGGTACACATAATATATATTTTATATTAAACTTCATATCTTGTAGTACAGGGGTTTGGGTGTTGAGTAAAGTGTGTCTCTAACGCAAGGGGTTTTTCTTGCAGTGCCCTTGCTACCAGTTCCGAGCCAGCCGAGACCTGCTGTGGGACCCCAGAGATTCCCAGTGAGTAGCAGCTGCTCCTTCTGCTCTGATAGGGATGAGCATACATTTACTAAGAAATATTAATATAGCAAGTGCAAGAGGTTCCAGCCAAATATAATTTTAAGGATTTGCAAATATTGACAGTAATCTCTGCAATAGAAAATGTTTGTTAAAGGCTTAAGGTCAGTGGATTTTTGAGAGTAGAATTAATTTTGTTTAACTGTAAAATTGTTGAATCAGGATCATCAGTGGAATGCTGTTCGTCTTAAAGAATATGAATATTGATTTTATTATTGCCTTATGCTAAGTGAGAAAGGGCCTTGCTTTATTAGAGAGGTGGGGGTGTATGTGTGCTTGCGCCTGCAGGCACATGTATGTTTGTGCATGTGTATGTGTGTGTGTGTGTGAAATTCTAGGAAATGAAAATGAGAGATCTTTTGTTTTTTAAAAGAACCTCTAGGGTCTTGATGGGCCACTCATTTTATAATTTAAAATGAATGTTTTCACTTGAAAATATCTTTAAAAGAAAGCATATATTCTCTCTCTCGCTGTCTCTCACACACTCTCATTCACTTACACACACACAGAAATGCACACTTTGCTGTATTTTCAGTAATTTTATCCATTCTTCTAATGTGTTTTAGGTAGAAGAAACAAGCCCATTGACTAGTTATATTTGTTTAAATATATACATTTTATTTTATTTGAATTTTTGGTTCAGTGTGTAGTTTGTTCATGGTTTTACTAGAGAGTACATTTTTTTTTTTAAACAGTTTGGGGAAAAAAATGTACTGACCATAAAATTTTAATGTCATTTATATGTAAAACAGAGGTAGCCTTATTTAGGTTAAACAGTCTGATTTTCAGGAAATACCTAAATGGCCTATTGAACTGTTTATCTTTGGTACTTCAGTGGATAACATTTATATATGGCATTTAGCAAGAAGGCTTAAATGAAGGATGTGAATGTATAATCAGGTGATTATTCAAAAATAACATTATTGGATTTAAGGTTCAGAGTATTTTATAGAAATTTCTTTGACTTGTAGTTATGAATTATGACATGGTTTCTAAAGCTGGTTCTTCCTGATTTCTTTATAGTTAGCTAATGTGTTTCTATAAATTATTTACCAAGTTCTAAAAGTTAGTTGTTTTTAAAACATTAGGTGATATTTACTGGGTATCTATTTGAAGCAGTTGTCTAAAAAGCCAGGGTTTATTAGTTCCGTTGCCTAAGGCTGACATGAATGATTTTAGTCGTTGAATATATTTCTTCTGTGGAGTAGTTTGTCTGCTAGTTATTGTAAAGCACTAACATATTAAGTACTTTTTGCTTTTTCAGGACTATGATTATATCTGTGTTAAAATCATTTTTGGATGTGTTTTCATGTTTTGTACTACAAGGATAAAATTTGATGTGAATAGCATTTGCAGTTAAGATATAAACCTAAAGCAATGTAATTTATATTTTTGTAAAAATGTTTACTAATATAAACTTAGAATAGTCAATTGCAATTTTTATTTCATTTTTCAGTTGTGCAAATATAATTGTATCTGATGCTAGGAATAAAACCTTAGAATACTTTGCCGCTATTAGAAGAGGATAATAAAAGAACATTTTTGTGAGAAATTGAACTTGCTCTTCAGTTATATAGTACTCTAAGCTTGGTAAATGTGTTTCAAGGCTGTTTTGAACAGTTTCTGTGAGGTGCAATGTTCTGTTTTTGTTTTTGAGATGGGAAGTATGTGTGGGTGATCAGAAATGGTTGGGCTAGAAATGAGCCGTGTATGTGAATGTAGCTTAGTAAGTGTACTCTTCACTCCAGGTCTTTACCACGATTTAGCATGTCTCTTCCTTTAAGTCCCCAGTGCTGACGTCACAGTGAACTTGGGATGTAGCGCGTGCAGTGCACTACTTATTTCTGTCATCATTTTTCCCTGAGAGAAAATCGTGAAATGTGTATTTTAAAAAATACAGTAGCGGTATTATGTTTTTAAAAAGCCCACCAGAGTCTTGTTGGGGAGAAAGATAAAGTGTAGGCTCTCTCTGGTGGTTTTAGTTGTAAGCCAGATCTTTGTTGAGTATTTTTTCTTTTTTCTACTACTAGATTAAACTTCTTTCCTGTGAATGTAAATGTAATTTTGTGAAAATTTAATGAGGATCTACTTTATGCCAAGTGCTCTGCATAGCGCTGTCTCTAAGCTATAAAATGAATCAAGCATCATTAAGTGAAACCTAACTTATGTCCTTAAGCTAATTTTCATTTGAGTAAAATTTAAAAATAGTGAAGATAGCGTTGTCGTGGCTTAGCAAAGCCCACTGGAGGTTTCTTATTGATGGCTGGATGTCCTGCAGGCTCTGTCTTGGTTCTTATGGATGGCTGTATGCCCCTCAGTTTCTATCCTGGTGGTTTTCTGTATTTGGGGTTCAATCAGTATTTGTCAAACCGAATTTTGCTTTAAAAACTGACAACACACGCACACACAAAGCGATGGAACATTCAACTTCAGATTTATCAGGTGGTCTGTTTGAGTCAGTGTGCTTCTTGGTACGCAAAAATAGATTTGAATTCAGAAATCTGTGTGCCGGTTGTTATGAAATTTGCAATTGAGCAAATCAAGATTCATTGTAATCTTTCCTTTCCCCAGCTTAAGTACCTTTAAAGGAATTCTCATTGCTCCTAGGATAGGTAACATTCTCTCCAAAGCTGTGCTCGTAGTGCATATGTAGCTTCCTCACATCAGTCAGAGTTGTGTGTTTACTCCTATTTGTGTGATATCTGGTGAATGTCTGTGGCTAAATGCCCGTGTAGAGTCCCAGGCATCCTGTGCTCTGTGGTGGACTTAGCCACAGGCCCTGTGCGGAGGGGCGGCCCTGTGCGGAGGGGCGGGAGGGAGTACATAGTTGTCAAATAAACATACCCAAAACTTAATATAGAGTGATCTTACTGCTTATTAGGAGCCCTACATAGAATGAGTAATGTAAAGGGGGGTGTGCAGTTTAATTTTTATATTTTTTACTTTTTGTTGTTTTCAAGACCACATATGTGAATTTGCATAGTAGAATTATATCACATGCATTTAACTATAGAAGAATGCAGCTTTGTACCCAACTAAAAGAGTAAAAAAAAAAAAAAAAGACAATACACAAAAGTACCACTAGATTTCCAAATTTTAAAGGATCTATGATACATTTGGTATTTATGCTTAGTTTAGAACTAGTATGTCCAGAAATTTTGCTGAGTGATAATACGTCTAGTTTTTAAATTAAAAATTACAGAAATCGAGGCACCCAAATATGAAATCCTATTTTTCATAGTGTATAAAATTTTTTTAAATTCTTCTTTTTTTTTTTTTTTTTTTCTTTTTGAGACGGAGTCTCACTCTATCGCCCAGGCTGGAGTGCAGTGGTGTGATCTTGGCTCACTGCAAGCTCCACTGCCTCCCGGGTTCACACCATTCTCCTGCCTCAGCCTCCTGAGAAGCTGGGACTACAGGCGCCCGCCACCACGCCCAGCTAATTTTTATTTTATTTTTTGTATTTTTAGTAGAGACAGGGTTTCACCGTGTTTGCCAGGATGGTCTCGATCTCCTGACCTCGTGATCTGCTCGCCTCGGCCTCCCAAAGTGCTGGGATTACAGGCGTGAGCCACTGCCCCCGGCCTTTAAAATTATTCTTAAAAATTATTCTTAAAAATCCAAATCTGAGGCCAAAATTTGATATTCTAGGCTTTACTTGTAGTTAGACTAATATTTTTATTTCTTGTTAATTAGCATTATTTGGAGAATTTAAGAAATGATTTTTAAAACAACTGAATGTCAAAATAAGTGTCTTAAGGATCCTTGTTTTTGATCATTTTGGAGAAAATTGCTTTAACTGTTGGTTATGTTAGTCTTTGCACTAGGATGCATGTCTTTCCCTAGTCCCTCATTTAAGGATCTGTAAAGTGCTTTGTAATTTAGGCTTCCATTTAAAAATTAGATTTATGTTCTTAATTTATGCAGATATGCATATTAGTTCTGAACTCTGAAACTATTTTTCTTCTGATTGTAAAACATATTTCCCTTACATAACATATGAATACTTACATGGGCTGATGAGCAGAGGAAGTAACATACCCTCAGAGCTTAACATGTCCTGTGTGACTGATGACTCTGTTTCATTTGGGCACTTGCTCTGTCCAGTCTTCTGGTCTGGCCTCTTACCATCCACTAGTCCATTTAATGAACACATTTTTGTTCATGTTAGGACTGTCAAATGCTATTTCACAAAACACTGTGTTGTGCTTTTTTTTGTCTTTTAAATAAGGAAGTAGTGGGGTGAAAGGCTAGTTACCTTTCTGGAAGTAAGTTTCTACACTTTAAATTCTGTTTTCCATTTCACATGTTCTTTGTTTTACAGTTAAATTAATCTAATTGGTTTCTCTTTCTGCAAAGGCTATACCTGGTGTTTTTGTCACTAATACAGAACTGTAAGTCCTTATCTTACCCGTAAAGTATATTTTCTAGTCATGTATTTGTCCTCAGAGAGTTTTTTTGTTTTTAAAGTTTGCCCACTTAAAAAAGTAACATAAAATGTCAATTGTCGGAATATTTTAAAGTGTTGTTTTGAGATTTTTGTGAATCGTTTGTTTTTCTGTGCAGTTGCTGTTTTTAAGTGTATGAAAAAGTCCTGAGCTAAATTTTAAGCTTATGAAAAAATCATTTTAAAGATTCTTGACCTAGAATGTTTCAAAACCTATTTTAAAAGAGGTTTAAACATTTTAAAAACTATTCAGTCCTTTGATTTTACGTTGGTGTGTTGGGCAATGGTGGTATTTCAGTTAGCCGCTAAATACCAGGTAGTTTGGCTGCTGAATAATTTCTTAAATTTAAACTAAACTATACTTTTAAGTTTAAATGCATCTTCTTAACAATCGTAATATTACTTACTTAGACCTAGCAAATGAGGTTCTCATTTGTGTTGACTCTGTAGTTACAGCGCATCACAGGTCTTATAGTTTGGGCTGCATTTGGGCACATGGCATCAGGTGGCAGTGAATGATGTTTGCTGGATGCATCTTATAGGCCATTTCATGCAAATCATGTTTGATGAGACTGCTGCATCAAATCACATTGCTTTCTGATTACAGCCCTTGCAGATGAGAATCCAGACTTTATTCTGTCCAGGAAAGAAAGTCTTGCTTTTGAACACCTACTGTTTTTACATGCCTGCAATGCCTTATAGTTACCAGCACTTAAGCTATGGAAGGAATCATGGGCATTTTCTCTGATCAGACCTATAAGTAGTAGCAGGCGAATATAGTAGGAGATCCTTCCAGCTGTCAAACATTGTCAGGCTTGCAAGGAGAGAATGCAGTTTAAAATGCAGGTGACATAATACCCAACATCCTCCACTTGCTAGTGAGTTTCTGATTAATTGTGATTACCATACATTATCATACCATCAAATTTAATCATATCAATGAATTCCCATCTGCAGCAGTAACAGGAGCAGCTAAACACTGTGGTAACAGCTATTAAAGAAGGTGGTTTATCAAATTCAGTAACCCTTTAACTTGCTGCTTGGTCAGCATGCAGTGCATGTGTTGGATAGAGATAGGGCTGGGTTAAAGTCCATGCTACTCACTCAAAGGCCAGGGAGTACGCCTTGAAATTACATAGAATTGGTTTCTTGTTTCTTCTGTTGGAGCCGTTGAGCTCCTTTGTAAAAACTGCTTTCTAAAATATGTGATAAACTACAGTTGTCCCTTGTACAACATGTGTATGTGCGGGGCCTGGAAGCAATCTCCTGTGCATACTGGCGGAGGGCTGTTTTTTGTTTATTGGCTAAGTCAATCTGTTAACATTGACTGGGACACTTTTTAAATTCTCTTCAGATACAGAGTGCCATATATATAGACTTAACCTCAGTGCAGTTTGCCCATCTGCAACTTAATAATTTATCCTATGAAATGTTGGACACAAAGTTTAAAGTCTTGGAACTCCTCTGTGCCAAGGAAATCTTAGTTACTTTTAGTGATGTGTCCTAGAAAACACACTGCTTTTTTTGTTTTAATATTTAATTTCCCGGGAGTCGTTGAAGACCTGTGGCTCTGTTTAGGTGCATTTTTAAGGCACACTTGGAAAGAAGTCCTGTTTTATTATAAAGTATCCAAAGCAGTTCTTCTGGTCGGTGCTCCCAGCACTCTGGGAGGCTGAGGTGAGCGGATCACTTGAAGTCAGGATTTCGATACCAGCCTGGGCAACCCCGTCTCTACTAAAAATACAAAATTAGCTGGGCATGGTGGTGGGTGCCTGTAGTCACAGCTATTTGGGAGGCTGAGGCAGGAGAATTGCTTGAACCTAGGAGGTGGAGGTTACAATGAGCTGAGATCGTGCCACTGCTCTCCAGCTTGGGCGACAGAGTGAGACTCCATGTCAAGTAAGAAGGAAACAAAACAAAACCAAAAAGCAGTTCTTCCAAACAATGAGAATTTTTTACTTTAAAAATTGAGTCCTTTGGGTGTACAGGTGTGTGCGTTTTTACTTGGTGCCTACCGTTATGTACTCATCCGGGGACTCTCCTGCCCCTTGTGGTCAGCCCCTCTGCCTGCCGGCCCCTGGCAACCACTGAATGGGTTTGTTCCTGTAATTGTGTTGTGTCAATGGAATCATAGAGCTTGTTTCATTTGGAGCCTGGCTGCTTTCCTGTAGCATAACACATCGGAGATTCATCCGTTTGCTGCACCAGTCAGTAGTTTGTCTTTTCTGTTGCTGAGTAGTATTCCAGTATATGGATATAGCACAGTTTGTTTACCCATTCACCTGATAGGCATTTGGGTTATTTCCAGTCTTTGTTGTGATTAGAGTTGCCGTAAACATTTGTTTATGGCAGGTTTGTTTTTTTTTTTGGGGGGTGGGGTGTGTATGTGTGTACAGATTTTTTTTTTGGAACATAAGTTGTCAGTAAATGCCTAGGAGTGGATTGTGGATGATATAGTCAGTGTACTCACAGATGAGACTTTAAGACAGACTGTATGCTTTTCAGTTGACATAGCTGATACTACTGCTTTCCTTTTTTAGTTGGTTCTTTTTTTTTCTGTTTTTTTTGAATGAGGAAATACAGTCTTTATAGAGCATATATGGTTGAAAATCAGTAGTGAATAAAAAAAGATTGAGTGATCACTATATTCCACAGTCTGTGTTCAGCAGCCTGTGGAGCAAAAGTAAAAAATTATTATTTTTTTGTTTTGGAGATTGGCAAGCTGACTTTTGGAAAGATCAAATTGCCTAAGTTCACACAACTGGAAACGGGAGGTAGAACTAGAGACCGATTCTCTTAGTTTTTATGCTGTGCTTTCTCCTTCAATATGAAATTGAATTTCCATAAACTGAGAAAAAATGATAGAATCCAGTAAGTTGAGTTGTAACTACGTAAAGTTGTGACCCTCATTAAGTACTGAAGTGAGGAAGTTTACTATAGCGGGGCCAGTCATTGGGAGGAGTTGTTTCAGGAGGGCGTGGGAGGGTGAGGGTGCAGAAATAAAGAGTTTTTCATTTCAGGAAATAATGTAAGTAGTCTTTAGGAGGTTCATCAAAACACCATTTTGTACCCAGAAGTTTTGTAGTTTGTAGTGGGTGCTCTTGTTTCACTGCTTGAACCATTAATATTATCCTAACGTATTTAAATTCACGTGGTTTTTGTTTTTTGTTTTTTTTTTTACCCCCTAATATGAAACCTAGTACTTGGCACAAGGTATGTCCTTCTTCAAAATGTTTCGAATGCATCTGTAAATATAAAAATACCCTCTAGGAAGATGAATGTAGGTATTTAAACAAGGCATAACCTGAAAGAAAAAAATCCATGGAGAATACGGAAATAAGAGGATTAACATACTGTGATAGAGGGCTGTAATTTTAATTATGTCAGGGGTCACTAGTGACCTTTATTCTTTGCATTCAACCCATTTAATCGGAATTAACTGAGAGGTGTTCCTAAGTGTCAATTGGTTTCTTATATAGTTCTCTGTATTTTAAGTGAGATTAATAAAGGAAAACATGTTGTAGAGATTGGTTATAATTTATTGAAAGATTCATGAAGTTTCAATGACATTTTTAAGGTATTTAATTAGTCTTATTAAAATATACGGACTGACCCTTTTAGGGAAGCTGATAAGTCACATAATAGCTGTTAGTGCCTTTTTATTCTTGGCTTTATACGATTAACTTTGTGCTAAGCAATTTATGCAAAATTTTTCATCTTTTTCTTTTTTTGTAACTGGAGTTATCAGTTCTTCTTGAATAGGATTAATATAGATAAAAATCATGTAATTAACAAGAGATGCAGAAAAGCGAAAGTATAATTTGTATGAGAATTATATGAGAGAGAATAATAATTTCTTACCTTGGATTTTTAAAGGGATATAAAGAAAAGCAAAATTGAGCAATTATTTGAGAGGATTAAAGTAGTCTTTTCTTTCAAAAGGTAGAATTAACGTTAGTACTAAAAGTTCTGTTAAGTGAGGTATTCACAGCTCATAACAGTTTTAAAATAATTTTGTATTTGGTAGAGGGAGTTGGTAATATAGTACCCTTATTCCCATGAAATGATAGAAGTTAATAAAGGAATGATCACATCAACAGAACCTCTTATGAATGCCATGATTTATATGGCATTGCTTGGAGATAAATTTGTTTTAGCAGAATCAAGGTACTATGATGGATAAAGCACTTAATAAACCAGGAGTGTGAAAATGTGGGTTCTTGTCATCTTTGTTGTCATTCATTGGTGATGTAAACTTAGTTAATTCACTTCTAACTCTGTAAACCTGAGTTTCTTTATCTCATAGAGGAAAAGTGACTTGTCTGCCAGTTTCTTGGAGCAGTATTTGTATCAGCTACAACATAATAAACTGGCTATGATATTTGACTGAGTCAGGATGTGAATGAGGCTCGTTTAACAGAAAACTTAGTTAACACTGACTGTTTTATTTTTTGCATAAAAATGAAAAAGCTTTTATTTTTTATGTATAGCAGCTTTATCAGGGACTCACATTTTTTTCCATCTACCCATCACCTAATGCATTTGTCTGTATTCCAGGCCAAAAGAAGAGGAGGGCAAGGGCAGAAGGTACAGGCTAGCTGAGGTGTCCCCCAGGGAGCTCCCTGCCACCCATCCTCCAGCTGACAACTGCTCCTGTTGGCCAGAGTCTAGCCAAATGTCACCCTCCTTATAAGTTGGAATATGTAGTTTTTATCGGGGCAGTGTTGTTCTGAATAAAATTAGGGCTCTGTTACTAAGGAATAAGTGATAACTTGTGCTAGGTGAGCAGTTAAGCAGTCTTTTCCATGTGGCTGATGTGTTCGTCGGAATTTAAGTTGTGTAATTAGAGGAAAAGAGAAAAGTGCCACTTGTGTTCAAAACAAACAGAAAACAGGAAAAGTGACACTGTGCGTTTCAGGAGACCTGCTGTTTGTCAAACTTCTGTTTCAGAAAAGCAATAGTGTTAACAGGCAATGAGCAGCTTTTGGGATCTTAAAGCTTAAAAGTTAAACAACTTATTTAAATATTTAAACTCTCAAGTTCTATGAGAGCAGTGGCAAGCCGCAGATCTGCCCGGGTGAGCTCTCCCTTGTGTCCAGCAGCATCTGACATTGCCAGAAAAGTAACTGTCCACCCCTGCTTTTTTTTCTGAGACAGCATTCATTCTGTAGCTCAGGCTGGAATGCAGTGGTGTGATCGCAGCTCACTGCAGCCTCAGCTTCCCGGGCTCAGGGGATCCTCTCACCGCAGCCTCAAGTAGCTGGGACTACAGGTGTCTCCCACCATGCCTGGCTAATTTGTTTTTGTACTTTTTGTAGAGATTGGGTGTCACCATGTTGCCTGGGCTGGTTTCGAGCTCCTGGGCTCAAGCATTGGCCCACCTTGGGGTCCCAAAGTGCTAAGATTATAGGCGTGAGGCACTGTCCCCAGCTGAGGCAACCCTTTTCACTCTGGTGTATTTCATGGATCAGTCATTGAATGTTTTTTTCTGAGAGGTGTCTTGCATTATCTGCCCTCTTTTCTTATCCTGGTACCACTTGACTGATCATCTTGGAAAATGGGCCGTCATGACTTCCTCCTGAGTGGACTGGATTTATCTACCAATCAGGTGCTCTCTTTCCCTGGGCCAGCCTCCCCACCTGTAAAGGTCAGTGTGTACTTCAGGTTCTTTGGATCCTGTGCACTTGCTGACGTAATGTTACTCCCTCCTCACTGCCCTTCACCCAGCTGCTTCAGGAGTCAGCACCCTGCCTGTAGCATGTACAGACTCCAGGCTACACTTGCAAATCCTTCTTTTCCCATTCTTGCTCTATTTAACTAACTTCCAAGGTCAGAAATTGCCTTGTTTACTCACTCTGAGTAAATGGTTTCTTTCTACATCTTAGATAGCGTCTTTGGTCTTACCTCTTTAATGCAGTTCTTGTAGATTGGTCACGTGAGTACTGATAATTTCTTTTACTTATTAAAGCCTGCCATGGAATTTCCATGGCTATCTGACTTTTGACTTGATGTAGTACATACTGGTTTTCTTGCCTCTGAAACACACATAGACTTGCACAATTACACTTACATATGTAATGATAAAACATATGATTAGGGACTGATTAGGGAATGTGAGAAAAATCCCTCCCCATTTGCTGTTCATGCCAAGGAGTCCCCAGTGTGCTCTGCAGGTGGGCAGCCTGGGTTTGAATTCAGGTTCTGCCACTTTCTAACCTTGTACTAAGTGGAGGTTATTTAAGTGGTCAGAAGATTTCTGTGAGCAGAATACCTACCTTGTAGGGTTGTGATAAGGATTAAATGAGACAGCATGTGTATTTGTCTGTTTTCACACTGCTCTAAAGAACTGCCCAAGACTGGGTAATTTATAAAGAAAAAAGGTTTAATTGACTCACAGTTCCGCATGGCTGGAGAGGCCTCAGGAAGCTTACAGTCATGACAGGAGGCGAAGGGGAAGCAAGCACCTTCTTCACATGGTGGCAGGAGAGACAGCAAAGTGGGGAAGTGCCACTTTTAAACCATCAGATCTTGTGAAAACTCATATACCATCATGAGAACAGCGTGGGGGAAACTGCCCCCATGATCTAGTCACCACCCACCAGTTCCCTCCCTCCACCTGTGGGGATTAAGGTTGGAGATGAGATGTGGGTGGGATGCAGAGCCAAACCCTATTAGCATGGAAGTTCTGGCCTCCCGCCGGTGACCCTCACTCTTTTCCCAGCTGCAGGAGGAAGAAGCCAGTCAGCATGGTCCTCTCACTCGTTTTCTCTAACAATATTACATAGAATACGAGTTAAAATGATTTCTTACCGGCCAGATGTAGTGACTCACACCTGTAAACCCAGTGCTTTGGGAGGCCAAGGCGGGAGGATCCCTTGAGGCCAGGAGTTTCAGACTAGCCTGGGTAACACAGTGAGACCCCATCTCTACAAAAAATTTAAAAATCAGCCAGATGTAGTGGCTCATGCCTGTAGTCCTGGGCTCTCTGGAGGCTGAGGCAGGAGGATCACTTGAGCCTAGGAGTTTGAGGATGCAGTGAGCTATGATCGTGCTGCTACACTCCAGTCTGGGTGGCAGAGCAAGACCCTGTCTCTTAAAAAAAAAAAAAAAATTCTGTCATACATGTAAGAACTCAGTTCTGTTAATTTTTCTGTCTCTCAACCAGTGATCACCCCAGATCTTGGCTTCTCTTTGGTCCTAGTGCATGTATGTGTTTCACATCTGCTCAGCTCGAAAGCCTCAGGCAGTTCATTGCCCAAGGTCTAGGTCAGTACATCCTAACCTTTGTTTCTTCCTTCCTTCATTCAGCCATTCAGCACCTCTCTCCGTGTTTTGTGGGCATCTGGTTTTACAGCATGGTGCAGTACTTCCAGGTTGAGAATGTGAGGCTCGGGGAATACCTTGCTATTACAAACAGGCATTTCATTCATCCATTAAATATTTATAACCGCCTGTGTGCCAGGCACTGGGCCAAGCATGGAAACACATTGATATATAAGGCAGGTCTGGTCTCAGCTCTCGTACCCGACAGTTGAAGGGCAGAGAGAAGTGGGAGTGGTTTGGAGAGATTCAAGAGACAAAGTTTCTAGGACTTGCTGGTACTTTATGAGGGATTTCTGATTTGAACTCAGAAATAAGAATGCAAACAGGGAATCTGTACTGATTTGGTTTTTACCCTGTTTGGAAACATGGAAATATTACAGAAGACATGGACATATTTCAGAAGCTGTATATCATATTTACAGTCTGTCTACAAAAACTGCTGCTGTCTACAAAATCGTGTAAAAATGATAACGACATGTATGATGGACTTTTGTTATTTGCTAGGTACTGTCCTAAGGACTTTCTTGCCCCCGTGAGGTGGGTACTATTGTTATCGCTGTTTCGTAGGTGAGTAAACTGAGGCCCAGACAGATTCAGTTATGAGCTCAAGGCTGTAGCTGGTAAGTGGCTGGGATGGAGACAGGGCTGGGAGAGCTGTCAGGTTAGATGATGAGTGCTGCTTCTCAACCTGGGCACCTGCAGGATCGCTGGAAGTTAGAATAAAGTTCTGCTTGAACATTAGTGATGGATTTTAAAGGCTTTTATTTTCCACTGAGTGTGAAAAAACTATCATGAGAGAGAATTTTGGGGGCTTTGTTATGTATCAGTAACATTCAAATGCCAGTGACTGTGCATTTAGACAGCATGTAAATAGTCAGTTAAAGGAAAGAGAGTTTTGGGAAGAGATGAAAATCACAACATTAAAGTTCCGGGGAAGTCTTCCAGGGAATCTGATAGTGCTTAGAGACCTAAGAAGTAAGGTACCTAGTTCTCAAGTGGCTTGGAATTTTCATGGAAAACTAGGTTTGTGGACTAAACTCTTTGAGTTTATTCTTCTAATTCAGTAACTCTTGTCTTTTGGAAAAAGGACGAAAGGGCTAAAGACAGAGTCCTTTTCCCTGATGACAACCTGTGGCAAAGTAAAAAAGCGAACCTTGGTTGACTCTGCTCAGGATGGAGTGGAGGCCAGTCTGCTTTCCCAGTTACGTTTTGCCTTATCTATAATGAGAAAAATCTGTCTTTTTGAGGACTTGAAATTAACTGCCTGATGGAAGGTGGGATAAAGGGTTTATAAAGAGCCCTGCTGCAGCAGCCGCGTGGCCGGTGCTGTGGTGCCCGCCTTATCCAAGGGGCGTGTACTGCGAGTCCCCCAGTAGAGACCGTGGTTTTTCCTGTACATGCATACCTAGGATAAAGTTTAATTTACAAATTAGGCACAATAAGAGATGAGCAACAATAGCTAATCATACAATAAAACAGTTACTGCTCTTGCATTTTGGAGCCATTATTAAGTAATATATGAGTTACTTGAATGCAAGCTCTGCAGTACTGTGACAATCAGTCTGATAACCAAGACGTTGACCAAGTGACTAATGGACTAGCATGCAGGGAGTCTTCAACATGGATCCTCTGGACAAAGGTATGATTTCATTCCCCAGGGTGGACGGAGCAGGATGGCAAGAGATTTGGTCATGCTACTCAGAAAGGTGTACAGTGTAAAACTTATGAATTGTTTATTTCTGGAATTTTCCATTTAATATTTTCAGATTTCAATTGATGGTATGTAACTCAACCCCAGAAAATGAAACTATGGATAAGTGAGGACCTCTGTACTATTGAGGATGCGACCTGTGGCACTAAGATACAATCATGGAACTTAGAAGAACTACAGAATTTTTTAAGAAATGGCGTTTTCCAGTTCTAAGCCCAGTAAGAAAAGCCGTAATAAATATTAGGGATTCACCTATTAAATAACGAAGATGGAAAGATCAGGACCTCTTTCAGCTTGTTCTAATTATAGGCAAAATTTAAAGAGAACTGGCACTTCCCTGGCATGAGAGCTGAGTGACAAAAGGCCAGCTACAGAAGCAGCCCTTCTTTCTGCACCTGGGGAGGAGCTCTGCCTGCTGCTGGTTGGTCCTGTGGGAACAGTGCACCCTGCAGCTGCACACCTGGCAACTGGCACATTGGAAAGGGGTGAAGGGGAAACTGAATCGAGATCGGAGAGAGTGGTAGTGCATAATTACCTGTCATTCTGAATGACTGATACATCAAGCTTTGCTTTACTCTTTGTTAAGATTGGCAAAATAATTGTAAATTGATAAAAACTATTCACGTCCAGTGATGCTGATTTCCAGCTGTTAATACAATAAAAATGTGTTTAAGGGTTAAGTGGAAATAGCCCCAAAGGACTCTCTCGCTTTCTCTGAAAGTATATTTTACTGTTCCCGTTCTTTCTGGCACCTCCCGATGTCTGCTTTTTTGCCAGCTCATTAGCATAGTAGTGACTGATAGAGCTAATGAGTTACGAGCCCTGAAGTGTGCTGACTGTAGTTAGGGCTGACGGCTTGTCAGCACATCGGTGGCCGACTTTCACCTTCTGTTCTACTTCAGCATACTGTTCCTATCTTTTAAATGAAAAATCTGACCAAATGTATAATAGAGTGAGAATTTATGTTTATTTTTAACAAATAGACTGTTGCTAAAAATTAGCAGCAAGTCCATTACTCATGGTAGAAAGTGATGTTTAGATGCAGGTGGATGCAGAGAAGGGTGGGAAGGAGGTGCGGTGAGGATGCCGAGGGCCTTGCAGGCAGAGGGGACAGCTGTGTGGTGGAATCACTAGAAGGTGCTCAGAGGTGTGAAATTATCCTGGGCAGTGAGAGAAGGGCGAAAGACTGCTGATTGACACTGATGAGCCAGTTAAAATAAAATAAAAGCTTTTAGTGATTCCAATTCATGGGATTCTTCATGTTCCAGCCTTTAGGAGCCTGGCCACAGGGGTAGAGGAGTCAGAGGCTTGGGTCCATCTGGGCCCTGTGTCAGGCGTCTCCTGATACAGGGAGGTGACCAGAGAGTGAAACAGGGACAGGAGGAGGTAAAGGTTCTGTACCAAGGGTTATAAGAGAAGCCGTTTTCTGTAGTAATTTTGCATTTTGGCTGAGACAGAAATGTAAGAGTGAACATTTTTCAAGGAAATACCTGTGATGGAAAGGGGAAGTGCGTAATGTGACGAGTGTCCAGGGTCCACCTTCTGAGTCGGGGGTACACTACCATTTTTATATCTAAGTCGGGGAAAAGTTGTAACCCAAATTTAGTAATTTTGATAAGATTTCTTATTATATGGGTTGAAACTCCCTCCACTGTGTTTTTATTATGTCGTGAATAAAATGAACCCTTGCAGGAGCTTTGACTTGGTTTTCTTGAATATTGAAATCCCTGATGTGGTTGAGTGAACTTACAGAAAAATGAAAATACTAAGATAGTGTTGTGACCTTGGACCAGTGATTTAATGTCGTAAGTTTTAGTTTCCTTGCTGTGTGTTGATGAGTTCGTGGGGCCCGGGTATTGACAGTGGTAACAGCGTCATACCCGGGAATTCCTGGACTCTGCCAGTGGACTGGGGGCCTGAGTTCCCTTTGGTCCTCGTTCTAAAGTGGCTGCTTATAAAATGTTGGTTCTTGACTGGTCCATGTTGAATTCGCCATGGTGGTTTAAGTTCTGCGAGAATCCCTGCAGTTGTCAGTCACTGTATGGTAGGGAGTGTGTAGGAGCGTTTGCTGAGCTATAAAAGGCTGTGAATCCTGGCAAGTAGAAAGAATGGCCGTTCGCATTGCTAGTACCTTCCTGTTTTGTCACCTAGAACCTGAGCCTTGATTTAGAACCCACTTCCCCAACTCTAACCCGTGCTGAGACTTTGTTCTTAGGTCTCCTCATCTGGCTCCCACTAGGCATCAAGACCTACCAGAAAAGTAAGAAAATGAACATTTAATTCAGTCAGTCTCTTTGTGAGCACCTCCCAGGTTCCAGACTTGGCAGACAGAGGCCCACACCTCATCCCGGCTGTTACTCGGGGCTCCTTCTCCCTGACCCGCTCTTGCTGTCACCTGACGCCCAGGGTGTGCCTGGCTGCACTAGTGCCAGCCGGATTCACCAGTTTGTCTTTTAACTGGTCTGTAATTTCAAGAACATCAACAGACCCACTGTTGGTGAGTTGGCTTGGACCTTGAAGTTGCCCTAGTCCAGTTCGCTTTGAGATCGTCCCCAGCAGGCAGTGCTCCTCCTCCTGAGTGCGTGCTTCTGTGGGGAGAGGATGTGTTTATTGCTGGGAGAGTGTTAGAAACCTCCTCCCTCTGTTGAATCGAAATCAGCCCCATCCAAACTCTTATCTAGGTGATTGGGTAAACCAACATCAAACCTGCTTGTGGTTGATCTTGACTCAGTTACATGAAGAGAGCTATCATAACCACGCTTAACGTTGGAAATGGTTTTTCATAGTTTCCAGAGGTGTTAACTGATTTCGTATTTGTAAGCTAAAATGTCATAAAATACCCATTTTTCATTTGAAGAGTTTACATTTGAGTGATTTTTACTTTTCACAACTATTAGCTTGTTTCAGGCTGTGATATTGTCTCTTTTGGTGTCTCAGTGACGTCATTTTCATCCATATGTTTTACATTTCTCAATGCAAATTCTTTTAATGAATCTTGCTGGTTCCTTTTGTATTTATCTGTTTGAAACCCCCCCTGAGTGCCTCCTCCCCCGAAATAAGCGTAGGCAAGTGTGCATTGAAACAGCTTATGAGTAATTGGAAAAGGATTTTTATTCAGGACCACCATTGCCAATTTGCATGGGTTGGAAACAATGTGATCAGTCAAACCTCTCTGCATGCAGAGACAGGCAGTTGTTTGTTTTATTCCGTGTCATTCTGAGAAGCATCATTTCAACGTTTTTTTTGAAATAATGCAGAACCTTGATTGCTAATTTATTGTCATTCAGAAAGTTTCGAAGATTATTTTAAGACATGTTTTGAAATGCTTGCACAGCTACTCCGCAGCTTACGATGGGTTATATCAGGATGAGGCCGCTGTAAGTTGCAAACATCGTAAGTTGGACCATTCTAAGTCAGGAACTGTCTGTATATGTCAGAATCATGTTGATACACAAAAGTAGAGATGGAATACTAATGCTGTACTTTATAAAGAGAACATTTAAGTTACCTGGAGGAATACAATATTATTTTGGAGGAGATACATTCACGCTCACACCGTGTGTTTCACTGACTTCAAACAAAAGATGAAAATATTTTAAAACAAGAGGAAGAAGCTTTGGCAGTGGGAGAAAGCAGGCAAGCTCATTGAAATTCCTCATGCAGATTTAGTGAGTAACAGTATGTAATGGCCTGTGCTATTAGAAGTATTTTTCGAGCATATTATTAGCAAAGTAAAGATATTAAATATTCAAGAATATTGGCCAGGTGTTGTGACTCATGCCTGTAATCCAAGTACTGTAGGAGGCCGAGGTGGAAGAATTGTTTGAGCCCAGGCGTTCGAGACCAACCTGGGCAACATAGCAAGACCCTGCCTTTACAGAAAAACTAGCTGGATATGGTGGCATGCTCTGATCCCTTGAGCCCAGGAGTTTGAGGCTACAGTGAGCTGATTGCACCACTGCACTCCAGCCTGGGTAACAGAGTGAGACTCTGTTTCTCTCTCTCTCTCTCTCAAAAAAAGAGATCCATATCAAAGTATCTTATCAGTGAATTTTCAAATTATCATTATGATAAAGTATACACATTTATTAGGGGCAAAAGACCGTGTGTATGATATGTATTCTCACTTACAAATATATTCCTCAGTTACTGACATTTATTGGGTTCATTGTGTCTTAATTGATGTCTTTATCTAGAGAAGTGACACTCCCTAATGTCAGGCAATAGTTGGTATGGATTTCCTTGTTTCACCTAAAGTAATAAAAACCACGAGAGTTTCAGCTTTGGACTTCCTGTTGTACATGTTTCAATAAGTGCCTAAAGTTTATGTTTTTATAAAGATGTAATATTTGTGTGTTAAACATTTCTTTATTATTTTGTAGCCAACAATCTTAAGGGTTTATGGTGTTTATACTAGTGTTCATTTTGTCTGTTCTCTCAATGCCACGGGTAGAACAGACTTTTGCAGGGAGAAGGAAGGGAAATGCAGCGTGGAAGAGCATTTTCATTCTTTTTTTTTTTTTGAGACAGAGCCTGGCTCTGCCGCCCAGGCTGGAGTGCAATGGCCGGATCTCAGCTCACTGCAAGCTCTGCCTTCCGGGTTCACGACATTCTCCTGCCTCAGCCTCCCAAGTAGCTGGGACTACAGGCGCCCGCCACCTCGCCCGGCTAGTTTTTTGTATTTTTTTTTAGTAGAGACAGGGTTTCACCGTGTTAGCCAGGATGGTCTCGATCTCCTGACCTCGTGATCCGCCCGTCTCGGCCTCCCAAAGTGCTGGGATTACAGGCTTGAGCCACCGCGCCCGGCCAGAAGAGCATTTTCAGTGCTAGAAAATGTTGCATTTCGAGGGAACAGCTAATTAGTAATAAAACGACAGGCCAAGGCATTGGGATTGTAAGTTTGTGAGAAGAGTAATACTTAAAAGTTGTGAAATAATTGACTCAGTTTCAAAGAACAAGGTGCTATTAAATGAAAATTATTTTGATGATAGTTAATAGTTAATTCTTTTTGGAGCAGTGAAAAAGTGGTGAACATTTCTTTACCTTTATGCTGCTGCTTAGGTCAATACAGTGGTTTAAAAAAATCTCCCTGAGTATCTGAAAGGCCAACTGAAAAATGAAGTAATTTTAATTTGTCTCTCAAGAGTTTTAGTAACATGTAGTTTTTGAAAAAAGTTAATCTGTAAGAATTTGTTTAAATTTTTTTATCCAAAGGACTCTGTGTACTATTTTGTTTGTAATAAATTTGGTTTCTTAAACATTTCACATTTTTCTGTTAAGTCAGGAATTGCTGATGGAATTTTTCTTTTAAAGCGAAGCAATTTCGTAGCTGCAGCCTACAGTCGTGTTAAATAGCAAAGATTAGCATCTTTAAAAAGATAAATGTCATGACAGTGTTTTGGATTAATGGGAAAGAGGCTAATAATTGGATGGATTTCAATAAGCTTAAAAATAATATTCTTGTTTTACAATGACATTAAAACATTGACTTAATTTCTAGTTGCTGTGTTTCGATTTTGGATCTTTCAGTATGGCAGAATCACCTGTTGTTTACCACTTAGTTTGTGTGTTAGTGTGTGCGGTCATGTGCTGTGTACGGATGTTTTGGTGAGTGGTGGACTACAGAGACGGCGGTATTTCCGTGAGATTATAGTACTGTATTTTATTGTAACCCTTTCTAGGGTTGGGTATGTTTACATCCACAGATACTTAGCATTGTGTGACAGTTGCCTGTAGTATTCAGTACAGTCATATGCTGCCCTGGTGTGTAGCCTTCAAGCTACTGGTGTGTACTATACAGGCTAGGTGTATAGAAAGCTCTACCATCTAGGGGTGGGTGTGTGTGTGATTACAATACACTCTGTGGTGTTCGCATGATGGAATCACGTAAGGATGCATGTCAGAATGTATCCCTGTCATTAACAATGCATGACTCTGTGTGTGTGTGTGTGTGTGCGTGTGTGTGTGTGTGTGTGTGTAGAAAGAGAAAGACAATGACTGTTGGGAGACACATTACTTGACATTTTCGAGGAAAACTTGGAACCAGGTCTATATTTCTGAAAATTACATACCATTTTTCTGTCCTTCTCCCTGTTTCTCTGTTGTTGTTGTTCTTTAGGGCCCACCAGAATTTCCACAGCATACACCTGGACCTGTTCCCAACAGTTTCAGCCAGCCCCCACGACTCCCTCTCCAGGACCAGTGGAGAGCCCCACCCCCGCCTCAGGAGCGAGACCCTTTCTTCTTAGGAGGTACAGAAAGAGTGAGTGGTGTGGAGTAACAGCAGAAGCTGTGTTGGGTGATGTGCCCAAACACATTTATTTTGTAAACTGAATTTAACTCCCAGTTGGAGATGTTGTTGGGAATGCCAGGTTTTTGTACCATAGCAGTTCTGCCTATCGTTTCAGGTGCTAAAATTGGATATTGTTGGTATCCAAAATGGGAACATCTCATATAAAGGAGGAATTTATGTATAGAAAATGACAAACGAAGCGATCTAGAAATAAGAGGCAAAATCTGGAATTGTTTCCAAGTATTCATAACCTGTCAACACTTGTGATTTTTGTCCGCATTAGGATAGTGCTTCAGATTGCTTTTCTGAGCAGCACGTGGTCTTTTTAACCTGAAGTTCATGATGTCGTGTTACCTTTCAGTTTCTGGTGAACCGCGATTCCCGAGCCATCTTTTTCTGGAACAGCGAAGTCCCCCTCCACCACCACCGCCTCCTACCCTTCTTAACAGTAGCCATCCTGTTCCTACTCAGAGTCCTCTACCATTCACTCAGCCAGGACCAGCATTTAATCAGCAAGGACAGCAGCCAGTGTTCCCAAGAGAGCGGCCCGTACGACCAGCCCTGCAGCCTCCAGGTCCGGTGGGGATTCTGCACTTTAGCCAGCCTGGGTCGGCAACCACACGGCCCTTCATTCCTCCTAGACAGCCGTTCCTGCCGGGCCCAGGACAGCCGTTCCTGCCCACACACGCACAGCCCAACCTGCAGGTATGCGTCCTGAGCGAACCTCCAGGGAAAAAATGTGTAGCTTTGAGTCTTTGTGTTTCATAAAGTTAAACGTTTTTATTTGAGCCTACTAATTTATGGTTATTTAAAGAATAAGGGTATTAGTCTTAAATGTACTGTTTATTAAAGACAACTTTTTTTGACATTGTTGCTTATCTCAATACAAGAAAAAAATGGGAAAATGTCATTTTTTGGGAATTGAAAAATGCTACTTATTAGGATTTTTTAAAGGCTCTACTAATAAAATTAGGACATGTTTTGATAATACATTTGCTCATCTGTATAAAATTTCATGAAAGGTTTACCAGTGGAAATACTTTGTCAGATTACATTCCTGCAGTAGACAGTTTTGAAGAGTCTTTGCATGGGGGGAAGAAAATGTTGCTGTTCCCTGGTTATTTGAGGGCCTTGAGTGCCCTCTGCTGACCGGCTTCTGCTTCATGGGTTGACATGTGTCTGTAAATCTTTCTTACCAAGTGTGTATTTCTTCTTGTATTCTAGGGTTACTATTAAAATACATAGCGATGGTAAACTTGAATCAACTATTTAAAAATACATGGAATACGTATCTAAGCTAAAAAAGGAAAATGAGTATTATCTAGGGTGTTAAAGGAAGATAAAATGTTTTTAAGAATTTTTCGGCCGGGCGCGGTGGCTCAAGCCTGTAATCCCAGCACTTTGGGAGGCCGAGATGGGCAGATCACGAGGTCAGGAGATCGAGACCATCCTGGCTAACATGGTGAAACCCCGTCTCTACTAAAAAATACAAAAAACTAGCCGGGCGTGGTGGCGGGCGCCTGTAGTCCCAGCTACTCGGGAGGCTGAGGCAGGAGGATGGCGTAAACCCGGGAGGCGGAGCTTGCAGTGAGCCGAGATCCGGCCACTGCACTCCAGCCTGGGCGACAGAGTGAGACTCCATCTCAAAAAAAAAAAAAAAAGAATTTTTCTTTTTATTAAAAAAATACAATTAATATATCCCCATTGCAGAATCTTAGAGTATATGTAAGTACAAGAAAGGAAATTAAATACTCTCGTTACCTAGAAACAATTCAGGAGCATTTTTTGGGGGTATTTTTTAAAATGCACATCTTCTCGCCACCTGCTTTTTTCCCTCCAGTGTAATGTATCATTTGATCTTTTCATGTCAGTGAGTTGGTTTTGATGCCATCATTTAAGAGTGCTGTTCACGGCTCCCTTTCATGCTGTCTGTGTGTTTGCATGTGTGTATACTGGTTTCCGTACTTCAGTATCATAGTGCTACAGGGAACATACTTTAGAGTTAGGAGTTTGTCTGCATACTTATTTCTTTAGGACAATTCAATCCTAGAATTACTGGATTAAATATAAAATTTAAGGTAACAGCTTCTGGCTTATTACTGCATTTAAGATAGTATTACCTTCATCAGCAAGTCTAAAATGAAGTTTTGGTACCAGTGAAAGTGCCTTTCTTGTGTTGAGGTTTTTAAGGAGATGATTGAAGTGATTATGCCTGGTATAACCATTTGTGAACTGTTATTTCTCTTTCTTTGGACATGGAAGGGGCCATTGCATCCTCCATTGCCCCCTCCACATCAGCCTCAGCCTCAGCAACCTCAGCAACAGCCCCCACCGCAGCATCAGCCTCCGCACCAGCCCCCGCACCAGCCCCCGCCCCAGCACCAGCCCCCGCCCCAGCACCCACCACAGCACCCGCCGCAGCACCAGCACCACCACCACCACCACCTGTCCGTCCCGCCCCCTCCTTTGATGCCGATGTCTCAGCCACAGTTCCGGCCTCATGTACAGACCGCTCAGCCTCAGGCCAGCAGCAGCCGGATGCAGTGCCCCCAGCGCCAGGGGCTGCGGCATGTAAGTGTCAAGGGGTGTCTTCCCTGTGTCTTCCTGGGAGGCTTTTTAACTTACAGGGCTTGAGAGGCATCATTTGTAGGTTAGAATACTTTCCAATTCTGATTTCAACTTTTAAAACGTGTTGTACATAGTTCTGAAGTGAATCCATGTTTTAAAAAGCACTCAGGTGATTGTTTTCTTGACTACAATAATTGATAAGATACTCCTTTTGTGTCTCAAAGACTGTGTTAATATTTACTTAAGCATCTTTCTTATATCTAGATATTTCCATAGCGATAGATAGGAATTAATAGACATGTAACTTTAGAAAATACTTTTGGGGGTAGTCACTTTCCCTTTACCAGTGGCTTATTTTTTGATGTGTAGATTATCTCTGTCTTTTTGGTCTCTGAATAAATACATAAATGAATTCAGGAAAAATACATTGACTGTTCTGTTGCCAGGTACTACTCTAGTCCTGGGAATACAACAGTGAACAGAAGAGACAAATTCCTTTCCTTCAAGGAGCTTATGCTCAGTCCAGAGAGACTAGCATACATTTATTTGTGGGGTTGTGTTCTCAAGCACCATCAGCAAATGTATGACTTGTCATGCATTAAAAGAAACTGGGAAACAATACATTGCTCGGAAAATAAAAGGCCACAGTCATTGCCCTTGTCCTCCATTAAATACATAAGAAGCTTTTGTAATTTGGATTTTAGGAAAGAGACACAGTGTGGCTAGTGGTCAGGGTTTTTACCTCCATTAAATATATATAAGAGGCTTTTGTAATTTGTCTTTTAGGAAAGAGACGCAATGTGGCTAGTGGTCAGTGGTCAGGGCTCTTGCCTCCATTAAATACATATATGAGACTTTGTAATTTGGTTTTTAGGAAAAAGAGACACAGTGTGGCAGCTAGTGGTCAGTGGTCAGGGTTCTCACTGGTCAATCTTTTTTTAGTATTGTCTCCTTTTCACCCTTGAGCTTTAGGCATGTTACTTAGCTACTTGGAATCTCAGTTTTCCTGATACTTGCCTTTCTTTCTTTCTTTCTTTCTTTCTTTCTTTCTTTCTTTCTTTCTTTCTTTCTTTCTTTCTTTCTTTCTTTCTTTCTTTCTTTCAGTAACATCACAACTAAAGTGATATGAACAGTAAGAAAGGATTTCTAAATCTGAGAAGAGGGTGGTTTATAACCTGGGTTATAAAAAATAATGGTAGTCTATTCTCATGACTCTTGTGCACTGGGATATTTGACCTGTGTGACCTCGGAGATCTCCCTGCTTCCCCCTCCTCCCTTCCAGCTCTCGTGTTCTCTTTGCCTCCTCCAGGTGTTGGTTCTCTCTTGAGAATCCCCAGGATGAACATGACTAAGCATTTCCTCTCGAGTAAAACGTTCTGGCACCTTTATTCTTCCTGGGGTCATGTTTCTTAGGACATTGACCTGATGCTTGATTCTTTCCTTGTTCCAGCTTAAATTTAAGTGACTAGGTAAAATAGTAGCAGGTGAATCCTGTTGATCTCTGGTGGCAGATAGAGTGCTTTTTTGGCTGTCTCAATTCTTTTAAAACTGTCAGTCCCTTTATTGAAGCACCTGCTAAAGATCAGCCTGGTGTAATTTCTATAAAGAGGAGCCTGTCTGTAGGCAAGTATGACACCTTTACCAATGGAAGTCCTTAACATTAGGATGAGGCATGCTGCCACATGGATCAGGGGACATTTATGTATGAGCAAAAAAGTATTAACCAAGGAGAAAAGTATCCGCTCCCCAAAAGAGAAGTCATTTGCTAATGAGAATGATTTATTGTGTTATTTAATAATGTGCCTTTTAATGTTCCTTCTGCCAACTTTCCACTTACAATTAGAATTTCTTTCTTTTTGTGAAAAGAATACAACTTCTCAGAATGTAAGCAAGCGACCCATGCAGCAAATGCAGCCCACTGCGCCAAGGAACAGCAACTTGCGTGAATTACCCATCGCGCCGTCACACGTGATCGAAATGAGCAGCAGCCGCTGCTCTGCCACACCCTCAGCGCAAGTGAAACCTATCATCAGCTCGTCACCACCCTCGCGGGCAGTGGCGGCTTCCAGGAGCTCACAGGGAAAGACGGAAGTGAAAGTCAAGCCAGCTAGCCCTGTGGCTCAACCTAAAGAAGAAGCAAAAACAGAACCAGAGGTAGGACACTTCTCTTATTAACAAATGTTGGTCTCAAACAAGAAGCCTTATAATCAACTTGGATGTCTCAGTTCGCTCTCACTTAGTTATTCACAAAATCTTCCTGCTTTTTTCACCTGGGCCTTTTTTTTTAACCTAACAGCTGTGTTTATTAAAAAAAAAACACTGTATTCTCTCTAGTTTACAAGATTAGATTTTATTTATGTACGTGTACAGTTACTGTTCTGTTATATAGAATTGACATATACTGGGGCTTAACAAACTTTTTCTGTAAAGGGCCCAAGTATTTTATAGATATTGTAGGCTTTATAGTCCAGACTGTCATCATTACCCCTCTCTCCATTTTAGCACAAAGGCGATTTAAATATAGTTCTTCCGCCAATAGATGTGGCTGCGTTCCAGTAAAACTTTAAAGTATAAGACCAGGTGGTGGACCAGATTCAGCCCGTGGGGTGTCATGTGCCGACACCTGGTGAATCCCGTAGGATTCTACGACTGTTTCTTAATTTACACTATTAACTTCTAGAAGATAGTACCAATTTTCTTGTTGGTCTTTAAGATTTCTGGGGGTTTGCTTTGTGTTGAATTACAGTTGTATATGTTGTTGCTGCTGTTTCTAATTTTTCAGTAGGCTCAGAATGTAGTAAGTATGAATAATCAATGCAGCTCAGTCTTTACCTGGCTTTAGTCAAGGCCGTCTTCTTCCACAAGCCTCAGTCTCTTCATCTGGTAAAGTGGGGTCGGCCAGGGCGGCCTGTGCCGAGGGCTGGCACCTCGAGGGCGTGTCAGCCTTAGTGAAATGTGTGTGGAGTGCTCTGAAGCAGTGCAATGAATTAAACTTGTCCAATATCGGTGTCATGAAGAATGACTTTAGATAAGAATTTAGGCAAGTCATGCTTTCTTAGTTTCATAAAAACCAGTTAACACTGGTTTTACCTTTTAATCAGTTCATTTTTTTTCAGTCAGATTTTCTTCTGATACATTATTGTAGCAGCTATAATGTGTTGTTTACCAAATTCGAAGTACAAAGTTGAAATATTAACATACGATGAACTCTTAATTAGAACACAGGTGACTTTTGGTTTTAAAATCAGTATGTGAAAAAATAATGTAGATTTACAAACTGGATTAGAACAGTTTGTAAAGAAGTCTTTGATAAAAGTTTTATTATGCTTCTAGTGTATATAGCCAGCTCCTGACGCAGTATGTATAACTGATTTGCTTCAGAAAAATGAAGTCACACACTCGTTACTTATATAACAATAGGGCTACCTAGTAGGGGAAGTTACCTTTCAGGTACCTGCTGGCACATCTGGCTATCAGTTCCTTCCATGATAGCTGATTTAGGCGAACTTCTAAAGGATTCTTCCATAGAGTTATTTCAAAAAAATGCCTTGAGTGAAATGGAACCTGTAGGTTGCTGTAGTATAAACGGAATGTCTTGAATTATTTTCTTTTTTTTTTTTTTTTTTGAGACGGAGTCTCGCTCTGTAGCCCAGGCTGGAGTGCAGTGGCCAGATCTCAGCTCACTGCAAGCTCCGCCTCCCGGGTTCACGCCATTCTCCGGCCTCAGCCTCCCGAGTAGCTGGGACTACAGGCACCCGCCATCTCGCCCGGCTATTTTTTGTATTTCTTAGTAGAGACGGGGTTTCACTGTGTTCGCCAGGATGGTCTCGATCTCCTGACCTCGTGATCCGCCCATCTCGGCCTCCCAAAGTGCTGGGATTACAGGCTTGAGCCACCGCGCCCGGCCTGAATTATTTTCTTTTGATTTTCTCTCTGTATATAAAGGGGACCAAGATTATATATATTTTTTACTTTTTAAAAGAAAGATCTTCTATTTGTTTTGCTTAGCTAACTGCGACTTATTTTCTTATGTCCCCTGAACTTGATGATGATATTATAAAGGGTGAATCTGCTTAGTCTAGTCTTTCCAAGTATTTCAGTTGCTGTTCTGAACATGCTTTAACTCTTTCTTGACTGCATGGGAAGAAATTCCAATGACTAGTAATTATTCCTGTGTTTTGAGGCAGTGGCGCCTTGGGTCCTGTTAATATGTCCCCGGCTGTCTGCTCCCCCAATGCCCATGTCCCTTCTGTCCACTATCCCCCCGGATGTCACGTCTTGCTCTGTATGCCTGCCTGTATAAACAGCCTCTCACCCACCTTCATTTTTGCGGTTTGAAATCTGCCCTAGATGTGAAATTGGAGAAGAGAGTTGGTCAGAATTGCTTCCAGGTCGACAAGTAATCCCTGAGTGAGGGCTGGCACTAGGCATTCAAGCTCCAGGGCACCAGCCGACTCCTCAGTTGTGCTTTTGTCCTCAGTTCCTAATTCTTAAGGTTTATTTAGGGAAAGTAAGATGGTGAAATAGCTGAATTCTAGATAGATTAAATCTTGTTACATTCTTTTTTACGGGGTCTGTGGATATGGATGATTTTTAAAGAATATTATAATTCTTTAAAAATGCTTAACTTTTTATACATTTTCCTTATTGGATGCTTTTTATGAAAGTTACTGGACTTGTTCAAAGATTTTTTTGTATTGACTTGCAGAATGGTTTGGAGCTTGGAATATTAAAGGCGTTCCTTATATACCATTAATATTCCAATACTGCAATTGGCAACATTTTGATTCTGAGGAGAGTGCATGAGTTCAAGGTCAGAGAGATTGACTTGTGCTGTTCATTATAACCAATTATTCTGTGACAAATGAGTTTGAGATCAGGCTGAAAATTCTGTACGAAAAATCAATAGTTCTAATCAGAGCCTTTCAGGTCATTTACACCCCACCTTTTGTTGGTTTGTCAGGGAAGAGCCAGATAAAACCTGTGTGACAGCAGGCCTCCCTGCTGCTGCCATTCCTGTTTGAAACATATTTTGATATCTTAAATGAATAGTTTAATTGGTTTCAAACTTGTAAATGAGTGGAAATTTACATTATTTCATTTTTAATATTCTGATAAGATTTTCCAAATTAGCTTTAGCTGTGTGGTTTTTTTTTCCCCTCTCCCCAGAGGAAGGAGTTATACTTAAAGTCTTCAAACAGATTATGAATGACTTCTTTCAGATACTGAATTAAAGGACTTCTGGTAAATGTCTTCTTGGAGTTTATTGAAATGGACTGGAATGGGCACCTTGCCTGTATAGCAAAGTGAACTGTGTATGTTTTCCGTTTTAGTTTCCTGATGAAGATGAGGAAACAAGGTTATATCGCTTAAAGATAGAAGAACAGAAACGCCTAAGAGAAGAAATCCTGAAACAGAAGGAGTTACGGCGGCAGCAGCAGGCTGGTGCCAGGAAGAAGGAGCTGCTGGAGAGACTCGCGCAGCAGCAGCAGCAGCAGCAGCAGCAGCTCTATGCTCCCCCACCCCCAGCGGAGCAGGAAGATCAGGCGCTGTCACCATCACCCACCAATGGTAACCCACTGTTGCCCTTTCCAGGTGCACAGGTCAGACAAAATGTGAAAAACAGACTTCTTGTTAAAAACCAGGATGTCAGTATTTCAACCGTTCAGCCCAAAACATCAAATTTTGTACCATCCAGTGCCAACATGCAGTATCAAGGACAACAGATGAAACCACTGAAACATTTGAGACAGACCAGAACAGTTCCTCAAAGTCAGACTCAGCCGCTGCATAAAGTACTCCAGATCAAACCCACAGATGTGGAGGAGCCAGCTGTGCCCCAGACTCCTCGAGTGGCGTCCATCCAGGGCCGGCCCCAGGACACAAAGCCTGGCGTGAAAAGGACTGTCACGCACAGGACAAACAGTGGTGGTGGAGACGGGCCCCACATCAGCTCCAAGGTCAGGGTGATTAAGCTGTCAGGTGGGGTAAGTTGACAAGTTTTATGACAGCTTCTTTGAGTCTGTGTTTCACATAGAATGCCCTCATTTGCAGAGAATATTTTTGAAGAAAGAGTTAAAAATTACCTCTGTTGCAGTCTTGTAACCAACCTCTACCTACTCGAAGTTGGTATAAGAGTTGTCGCTTGACGGCGGGCATATGTTCTGAGAAATGTGTTGTTAGGCAATTTCGTCATTGTCTAAACATCCTAGCATGTACTCACGCACAGATGGCACAGCCTGCTGCACACCTAGGCTGTACGGTACAGCCTGTTGCTCCCTGGCCACAAGTCTGTGCAGCATGTTACTGTACTGAATGCTGTAGGCAGTTGTCACACAGTGGTGAGTAGTTGTGTGTCGAAATGTATCTAACATGGTGAAGGTACAGTAAAAATACAGCGTCATAACCTCATGGGACTGCCTTTGCAGGTGTCGCCCATCTGAGCAGAATGTTGTTATGAGGCACATGTTTTAGTTTTCTCTTTTGAGTCTTAATGAAAGGCTGTATGACAATCCCTAAATTAGATATTACTCAGTTTCAGCTGCTTCTTGTAGATAATTTGTGATAAAATCATTACGTTTGTTTTGGAGATAACTTTTCCTTTACACAAATCCTTTGTTGTGTATAGCTTTAGATTCAGTGAGCAGCTGTGGGCACAGTGGGAGTGTGGGCAGCGCAGGTGTGTGTCTCATTTTCATCAACTTTGTCCCAGACTACTGGACTACTACTAGTTTTCTGTTTTCAGTTTGCCCCGTTAAAAAAAAAAAAAAGACATCATAGAATTTAGAATTGAAGTCCTGTGTGCTCTTACCACATGCTTTCGGAAGTGGAGCATGCCTCATTTCTTTCTCTTTCTTTTGATCGGTGTCCATATCAGGTCATTTTCAGTCAGGCACAGGAAGTCCAGTTTTCCACTATAGTTTGGATAAGTTAGTTCAGCACAGTCACTGCAGATAGAAGATTCTTCCATAGAGAAGTGATCTGTCGAACACTTGCTGCTTTATCCCACCATATAGTCTTACTCAGTTGTGGTAAGTAGCTCTCATCTGTTGTTTTCATGAAAACGAATTCTATAACAAATGCTATGGTCTCTGTAATTGCTGTGCTCTATAAAAGTGCTATTCATTGTATGCAATTTTATACTGTAAACTGAGGAAGAAAGTAGGAATGTTGTAAACATAGGCTTCTAGAGTAAACCAGCTGGCAATGATTGCTGTGAAAGACACAAAAAATATATACAGTAAAAAAAGAAACTAACATCTCTCTTTTAGTCCATTTCAGGATGGTAGGACATGTGAGCATGTGAAGGAGTACGTTACTTCGGCTCCTTGCTTGTGCTTAAGAATAACTCATTGTGTTGGTTAATTAGCTGAGATTTAGTGCTTTTAATTCTCGGTTTGTGGAACAAAACTATGACTTTTTCATGTGCTATAAGAAAATTTGTACAAAATACTACATATAAGTTCTATATGTAGAATATCCAGTAGGATGCATAATTTTGTTTTATCTGAATCTGTTTTCTCACGTCTATTCATTGTAATTAGAAATGTTGAGAAGAATTGTATGACATACATATGTTTTCATATTACATGAATTTGTTACCTTTCGGTGAGAACTCAAGCACTCCTTAGTTTCTTCAGTGCTTATGGCCCTTTTGCTTTTGACCTTGTTTTTAGGTATACTGTGTTAATCAGTGTCTCATTCTTTTACTTGTGTTACAAACTTTTTAAGATGAGATGTTGCCCATTGTTGGCAATTAGACCTTTTCCCATAGCAACCAGAACTGGTGCTGTTTATTACAATGGCCAGTGTAGAGGGCTGCATGTACTCTGCACTGGCAGGCTGGGAAGTGAAGGGTCCGGTTTCTACCATCAAAGAGCAGCTTTTACACTCATAAACAGCTTTCCTTTAAAAGAACTTTATCTACGTGAATTTTTACTCTTTTTCTCCAATGGAAAAAATTTATTTTTATATCAGACCTAATTCCAAAGTTATGCTAATTTTACAATAAATAGGAAAAGCAAAGGATTTTTTCATGAAAATAGCTGTCAAACCAGTACTTTGGAACAGCTCTTTATCTTTCACCTCAAGTTAACTAGCCCACATGTTAGAGTATCTTAGAGTTTACTCAGGCACCTCCAGTAGCACACTGGCACTTTTGACCTAGCAGGGAAGATCTCTTGTTCATATTTCTCTGAACCAGAACAAACAGTATTTGCCTAGTAGCCTTGTTTTTTGTTTTTTTTGGTGGGTGAGGACTCTTTGAACATATTGCTAATGGTGGTTAATTGCAAATTGTGCTTATTTCAGACAGTACAAAAAAGAAATGTTTATTTTGGCTTGTGTTTCTGTGCCTGATGCTGCTGAGGCGTTCTCTGCACCTGGGGACTGTGATCTTAACGCTCAGGGATGTTTTCTGCCTTCAGAAATCTTAACAAGCTGAGGGCCGAGCAGGCCTTGGCTGACAGGAGCGTAGCATTTGGGGAGGATTAACTTGTACATAGTACCTATACAGAATATCATTATATACATTTTAGTTTTATGATTACTTATTTAATAAAAACATTTTATTGTTGGTTCATGTTTCCCATTTTTTCTAACCTAAACTATATCCTATCCTAACCTAACCTAAATTTTCTAATTTAACTAGTGTAACTAAATCTAATGCATTTAATTAAATTATTCTTTGCATTCAGTAGCCTCCTAATTCTTCACGTCTCTAGACAGGATAGTGAACTGTCTTTGCGTAGTGCCATTCAAGAACTTGTGCTCTGGTTGGTGGGTGACTGCAGTTAAAATATGTGTCCACAGGATTCTTCACATGTTTATGAAAGCACAGTTTTCTTGCTTTTCTTACTACGATATACAACTTAATTAGGTTTCTGTGAGTATACTCATGTCTATGAGGCAATTGTGAATCGAGTGGAGTTTTCTTCTATATTTTCGATATTTCATTACTTACAATGAAATAATTTATCGTTGGATTTTATTAAACTGGGTTTTCTGAAAAGTAAGGGAGGCCGAGTCTTAAGACCGTAGGTTTTTGCAGTCTGCCCTGTGGTTAATTATATTGCCTTTCAGGTGATTTTCCTTGGTCCTTGTTATTGTAAGAGAACGTCTGGTCCTTTCATGGTGGTCCCTTTTGTGGCTGCTGCTGCAGTATGCGTGCGCATAGGGAACAGTTCTGAAAAGAAATGAACAGCATGATTCCTGGTATTGTTTCTTACATGATTGTGTTGACTAGGGTCAGCGTCTTGGTTTAAAGCTTGAAAAGTGACTCTGCAGATTCAAGGGCTCATTGCTGGCATCGTGTTTGCTGTTGGCTGCTCTGAAATTTCTTGCTGTAGAGTATAGCGATCGGAGCCTTTCTGTAGGACTGAGAGCTCACCTGTGCACGCAGTCATGTGATGGGGTAAAGCAGTGTGGCTTTGTTTGAATAGTTGTCTGTTGTTTGGGACCTTGAACATTCGTTTCATTTTTCTGAACTTTAATTTCCAATCTGCAGGTGGGGTTAATAAGTCTGCTATGAGGAGTCAACAAACGAAAGCTTCTGGTACACAGAAGCACTTCCTAACTTCCCATTTTCTTTGTAGAATGCTTCTAAGGCCCCTTTTAGAAATATGTGATTTTATGCCGGATAATAGCAGTGGCTATCATTTATTAAGTGTCGAGCATGTACTCACAACATCCTTCTGAGGCGAGTGCATCGAACCTCAAAGAGGTTTTGTAACTAGCCTAGGGCCACACAACTACTAAGTGGGAGAGCTGGGCTTCCAACTGTGGTTTAATGCTGAATCTTATGCTCTTTACCCATCTGCTGTGTTTTTCATGGTGTTATTTATTTCTTGATTAGGTACAATATTCTACTGTTAGCAGTCCGGATTGACTGGGAAAATGCTTAATGGGGGCTCCTAGGATGATGATGATGATGATGATGATGATGATTAGGTTTCATTTTGGTTGCCAACGCAACTGACTGATAGTGACTGCCTGGAACATTAGGCTGAGAAAGATTTGATATACGAAAAAGCAGCCTTGGCCGGGCGCAGTGGCTCACGCCTGTAATCCCAGCACTTTGGGAGGCCGAGGCGGACGGATCACAAGGTCAGGAGATCGAGACCACGGTGAAACCCCGTCTCTACTAAAAATACAAAAAATTAGCCGGGCGCGGTTGTGGGCGCCTGTAGTCCCAGCTACTCGGGAGGCTGAGGCAGGAGAATGGCGTGAACCCAGGAGGCGGAGCTTGCAGTGAGCCGAGATCGCGCCACTGCACTCCAGCCTGGGCGACAGAGCGAGACTCCGTCTCAAAAAAAAAAAAAAAAAAAAAAAGAAAAAGCAGCCTGGTTGGTGAGTAGCCTCAGCTGTGAATAGAGGCCTGGCGAGTGGCTGGGGTTCCATCATCCTGGTTCCAGAACCTGGGCCGCTGGCCCAGGAAAGGGAGTGCATATTGTGTCCTGGTTAAGTATAGCCATCATTTGCTACGTGCTGTGAATCTATCCTTGAACATTTCTGTGTGAATCAAATTAAGTCACATTTTACATTTAAAACTTTGAAGGGAAATATTAGGGGAATTTGAAACGGAAAGAGATCTTTTGTTTTGAGGCTCATCAATCTCTGTATGTGAATTTCCATTTTTTTTCACTCATTTTATTGTCTGGATTTGCTAGGTGAGATTACAAAGGAACATATTAATGCTGCTTGTAAGTAGTGTTAGATAGCAGGAAATACTGCTAAAATTTCATGTGCCTTCCTGACTATTAAGTAAATAGTTCATCTATAGAATTATATTTGATGGAATGGTTCTCTTTTAATTACTTAGAATATAGAAATATTCTTCATTTGCCCATTTCTCAGAAAGCTATTTTTAAGTGTTTAAGAAACCAAAAGAACAACCTTGTTACATTATAATTTTATTCATAACCAAGACATAATTCCCAGAAAAACAATTCAAGTAATAACAGAGCAAATATAAAAAGTATAAGATGTTTACTTAGTGTAAACTTACTGTAGTCATCTAAAACCATTCTGCGTGATTAAACACAAGAAAGGGGAATTAGAACAAACATGTGCCAGGGAAATTCTTTGCCTTAGGTGTTCAGTTTCTGTCTTCCTAGTTAAGGAAATGGTATAGTCTTTGAAGCGTTTGCATCTTGGTTTTCATTTTGCATCTCTGTAACCTTGGTTACCTGGCCTGAATGAATCCCAGTTTCCTCATCAGTACAATGAGAACCAACTGTCCTCCCAGGATCCTTGCAAGGATTAATTGTCATAATCATATAAAGTGAGTGGCACAGTGCTTGAGTATGTGATAATAGCTCAATAAATGTTACTACCCTTTCAGTTGAAGGAAAAAGAAATTTTTTTTTTTTTTGAGTGGCTGTTTATAGTGTTTTTTAAGAAAATGAGAGCAAATACTGAATTCAGCTGCTTTATTCTAATCAAGATAATGAAAATTTTAAGAATTTGGCAGCACATTAAGTAAACAGTCCTTTATTCTGTTGGCCACACAGAGAAATGGGAAAAGCACAGAATGCCCCCGCAGGAAAGCCAGCTGTCCAATTGTGATGCTCCTGTATTTTATTTTTAAAAGGCTGTCAAAATGCTACATGCCGAAGGTCCCAGTTTATTTGTGGGATCATGCTCTTGTGGTGTTGGACTGCATTTGTAAATTTCTTCCCTTTCTACCTTCTCAAAAGTTATTCCCACTTTTGGAATGATATGTATATATACCTGATCTCTTTTGTGGAGCTTGAGGAGGTGGGAAAGGGAATGCTTTAATATAATTTTAGTTGAAGAACAGTAGGAGAAACTCATATACGTCCTTTATCAGATTCACCAGTTGTTTACATTTTGTCAAGTTTGCTTTATCCTGGTCTTTTTACCCATTTGCATGCACAAAAACCTTCTTTCCCAAACCTTTGAGAGAGTAGGTTGGAGATATGGTATGTTACCTCAGAACACAGATATCCTCTTACAAAACCACAATTGTACATTATCAAAAATAAAAATGCTGTGAACCGATGCAATACTATCATCTTATTCATAGTATATATTTCGATTTTATTCACTGGCCCAATTATGTCCTCTGTAGCTACCCCCACCTTGCCAGGGTCTAGTCCAGGATCATGCGTTGTATTCATCGTGTCCCCTAAATCTGTTGTTTCTTGCCCTTGACCTTTTGAAAGAGCAGAGGGAATGCCCTTTAATTTGGGTTATCTTAGGATTCGTCCTGATCAGTTTTGGGTTGTCCATATTTGGCAGGAACACCCCAGAGGGGATATCGGGTCCTTCCTAGTGCATTCAGTTGGGAGGCTTGTCTAGTATTGACAGGATTAACTTCGATGGGGCGAGGGGTGGGTAAAAGTGGTGTTTGCCAAGTCTCTGCTCTGTAATGTTACAGTTTTACCCTTTGTAATTGGTAAGTAATTTATAGGAAGATACTTTGAGACTATTGGGACTATATAAATATCCCATTTCTGATCAAATTTTCACTATTGTTAGCAGGCACTGAAGTTTTTCTAATGCCAACACTCCTGTACTTGTTAGCTGTCATACTCCTGCTGTGATAATTTACTCTTCTCCTTCCTTTATTTGTTCATTTATTTATGTCAGTATGGGCTTATGAATTCTTACTTTATGCAATGAACTGTCACTGTCATTATTTATGTTGCTGTTAGAATTGTCCCAGATTGACCAGGGAGAGCCCCTTTAAACTGGCATCTGTGTCCTTTGATTTGTTGCCATTACTCTTGGAACATGTCCTCACTTTCTGGTGCAAGAAGATGTTCCTTCTCTGCCTGGGCTCGGGAATCAGTCCTGCTTCTTGGAAGCTCCAGGTCCTCGGATTGGAGATCTCGGAGCCATTTTTGCCCACTGCTTTTGGCTGTCCTCTCTTTCGGGCCCGCTCAGCACATTTTTGATTCTTCTACAGTGAGTTGCAAAGAAAGGAAAATGGCTCATACAGATACTGCTTGAATCGGTTGGATTTTGTTTTATACTATGTTTTTTGAAATAGGTCATTGGTGGGAATTAGGCAGTAATTTTTGCTATTTTGATTTCATTTTTTGAATTATTGTAGTTAATAGTTCTAAGAATTAAACATTACTATTTAGATATTTAAAGTGAGTCCCTCATCCTCTATAAACCCAAACAAAAGATTGACAGTCATTATTTGCACATTTTGTTGAGGTTCTAACCTAAGTGTTGATACGTGGAAGGGCATGAGACACAGCTGAGCACTGAGTTGAGCGCTGGGCAGAAACGTGCATCACATGCTTCTGAGGCTGCCTATCACCCTGTGGGAACCGCTGGCCTAAGAAGCCGTGGAAATTCCTCAGCACTGTGGTCGGGGTTAGAATTTCCTACTGTCACTCCTGCTCCTTTTCTGGATGTGCCATCTCTGGCCCACTTGCTACTTTGGATCCAACTTAAGTGGGTCGTCTTCTGGGACGCCTCCCTCGATGGCCACTCCCACACACTGCTTCTCTGCAGCCCGGTCTTCCCATCTGACCGTGTGTTTTCAGAGCCGGCTCTTGATGTTACTGCTGCTTACCTGAGTGGGGGTTTGGTCTTTTTTTGTGTGTCCAGGATGTAAGGCAATTTCAAGTACATTATAAATGTTTAAGATTTTTAAATACTATGTTGAAAATGGCAACATGGCTTGCATTCTCTCACTGAAATAGCACAGGAGGAATTAGCAGTGTTCTTACCCCTTTCCCCAGTACTTCTGATGATCAGAGTAGTAGTTTCTGTTGACATTTAGATGATACCGGTAAATGAGCAAAATTTGGAAAGAGACAAAAAACATGAATCATTACTAATTCTTCTAGGCATTATTTCATGCAAAAATTTATTATCGCCTCCTGAGAGTCCTCCTTTATTCATTTTGCAAAATGGGATATTTCACATCCTGTTTTGCTGCTTTTTGAATTGTGTTAAGTGATGAATCTGCAGTGGTAACTTGTTTGCGGTGAAGACTCATGCAAAGGCAGAGCCTCCGCCTTGGGAATGTCATTCAGGGGAATCCACGTTTTTGGCCTCTAAGGTCTGGGACAGGAGGATGCCGCTGTTCTCGTCGCTTGATTTCTGGCAAAAGGTGACTTCCTAGGATGATCTCTGGCAGTGCCTGGTAGTGGATGAGTAGCAGAGCTAAGAGGAGCTGAGAGGGGCCAGATAGAAGCGACTCAGGAATAAGCTTCCAGAGTCTGAACCTGCCCATGAGAAGGGCAGAGCTGCAGGTGGATTTCCGACAGGACAGTTCTGGGAAGACCAGGCAGGAAGGGAGAGTGAGTGTAAATGGCTTTTGACCCAGAGGTGGGGGCCATGAGAGATGCACATCCAGGTGCTTGGGGGAGGGGGAGGTACGTGGAGGCGCAGGGCAGGCACCTCATGCTGGCCAAGTTGGCTGGGTGGAGTTTGACCTCACTTGTTTAAAGGTGCTAATGAGTGGTAAAATGGGCAACAGGCAAATAGCAGAAGAGTGAAAGAAAAATAGGGCATATAGAATCCTGATTAATCGCTTATTTGATAAGATGTACAGTCTAGCATCTTCCTTTTGGAGGAGAAACAGTTGTGCATGAATACTTGTTTTTAAGAGCTTTGAAATGTCTTAGTGTGGGCAGAATTGATAATTTCCAAAGAGACTACTTTTTAAGCATTGTTAATCATGTGGCCTCTAAACATGGCAAGATAGACCATTGGTCATTAGAGGACAGAAATTATTTTGAACACATAAGAATTTCCATACTCATTAATTTATGATTTTTTTTAGGGGTATGATGTTAGGGAGTAAAATTAGCAGGTGAATCAGAAGTTAATTCACCTTCAGTTAGGAATCAGGATTAGTTCACTCACCCGCCCCAGCAGAAGGGGAATCTGCTTTCTTCAGTGTCTTAGGTAACTTCCCTCCCCTAACTTTCAACAGCCTACCCAGATAGGACCCTGGTCACCTGTTCTGCAGAACTTGCTCAGTGCTGCAGAGCAGGTCCTTGTGGAAGGGCCACTTTTTGGAGCCTGGGGCTGCACCCCTGTGTGAGGGACTGTGGCTGGGGGAGCTAGACTTCATGCCCTGCCTCATAAGCCACAGCATCCAGAGGCACCTGGCTCACTTTAGTAATCCTCTTCTTTTTAGACTGGTAAGTTTGTGCTGTCTCGAAATTGGACAGTCCTGGAGTATGAGATCCCCTCAGAGGCTGAAGGCTTTGATTTGTTCCTTCAGAGGCCAGTTCATTTTGCTTTTTAAAGATCGCCACAGGCCTAACTAATGTCAGAAAGGTAGACTGTTGAGAGAGAGAGCAAGCACTTGAATAACTGTGCCATGTTCTCACCATACTGTACTAGAAAGTCAAATGCATGAGCTGAGAGAACCCTTTTCGTTGATGAAGCTTGGTAGTTAGGAGGTCTGTCCAACCTGGTCTCTCTCACCTTATGGATTTGGTTTTAGTTCTGCATGTGGAGACCCATTTCCAGATAGGCAGTAGTTTAGATGTAAGTGCTCCCCATGTTTTGCATGCTTGATATTTCATAAGGATAATTTATCACAGAGAAGGAAGAGAATGTGAGCCTGTGTATTAATATTTTCTTTTACTTTCTTTAATCCAGTAATCTTCAGAGAAAAAAATAGTGGAGCCCTAAATGTATTTATATTTAGAAACTCCGTATGGCATGCGTATCATTTATTGTCCACAGTTTGAGTGAGCTTTATAAAGATTACAGGGATAGGCCCAGCATTGTTGTGGTTAATAGAAACCTGTTCAGTGAGGTCTCTGGACTGTAAAATCAGCAACACTAGCGGTGACAGTCAAGTATGGCCTTATCGAAAGGAGAATTCATAAGAGGCTGCCCTGGGACACTACACCCCTGTCCTTCGGTGTGTCCTGACAATGTTATCTGTCCTCTCAGTACGGAGTATCAAATGTCTGTCATGAGTACAGAAATTAATTTAATGTCACCTGAAGACATGCAATTAATCTTTTAGAGGTTTTCATAATACCTTTACAGAAAGAGTTGCCAGTTTGGCGGATTTGGATTTTGGGGTTTAGAAGAAGATAAGGAAAATTAATTTTTCATCAGGGTTAATACAAGTTAGCAGGGCCACAAAGGCTGAGAAAAATGGTTGGGGAATTTGTCAAGTGTTGTCACTCTAGAATAATGCTGCTTAACGTCTGATAGGTATAATCAAGAGTTGAGATTTCTATAGAGGGGGGTTAATCAATTTGCTCGCTAGTGAATGCACATCAGTGATAGCACTTCTTCATGGGGTTTAAGAATGAAAATAAGATTTGATCTGTCAAATTGCAAGAAGCCCTGACAATATCAATAGGTGTTTTTATCTATGCATTTAAACCATTTGTTATAAGTAAATTTGTCCTGCTAATGTTGGGGGCTACAGACCTCTTTTTTTTGTAATGATTAAGCTGATAAAAAGTATTCCCTAAGCTTACTTAATTCAAATAGTGCCTTTTATATATATATATTTTTTAAAAAAAACCTCATCTAAAAAGCGATTTTTATAGTATTAAAAGATAATCATTTGTGGGGAAAAAAAGTTTCTGGTTTGACCTGAGATAACAAAACTTCCCTTCTCTATCCGGTGCTTTGGAGGAAGTAGAAGATTTTTAAAATGTTGTCCGAACCTAGTGTTGCTTAAAGAGTTAAAAAGCGAACACCACCCTGGAGAAATTCAGTTTCAAAGCAAACATACTTTGTATGAATAGAATGTAGTCTGTCACCCACATACAACACTTACATGCGGACGTTAAGATAACAGCTTTCTAAAATTCAATTTGAATCAACAGTATTTTAAAATTTAGTTAGGTACTAGTAATTTTAGGATCTCGTTCAATGCTATAATTATATGCGTAATTATAACCTTATAGAAGACTTATAAATAAATGGGTCGATTTAATTTGGATTGGTTCTTAGTCAAATCTTGTCTATGTGTGTGAGTATAGGTATAAAAATATGTAATCAATTTGTTTCTCAGATGTAATCAGTTGAATTTGTTCCTGGTTATTTGTACTACAACATACTGAAATCAAAAGTCAAAATCAGGAAATTGTTTTGGTATATGCAGTAAAAGGAATTGAAAGCGTTGTTTCCAAATTGTTCATGCCATATCAATTGGGCCAAGTGTGAGTCTAGTGCGTTGCAGTTAACTCCTCTCGTGGTGGTGCACTCTGCTTGCTATTTGTTCTAAGAGGTGACATGAAATGGCAGCTGGGATCGTGATATTTAATCTGAGCATGTTGGGAACCCAGGAGAGGCCGAATATTACTGTGTGCTGCCGGTGAGTTGGAGTGAATGGTAAAACCCCAGGCGAAAGCTCAAGTTGCAAAGTAGGCAGCAAAGTTTGGGCAGAAACGTCACCAGCAATTTCCAGATAGCCAGGTAGCTTGGTGGTGGGTAGCATCTGCAGTATCTGGGTAGTATCAAAACCGGTATTTTCCTCTCCCCAGCATGGCTGTCGTAATACCTGATTTTGTGGCTAAAACAGGACTTGTCAATTTGCAAGTAATGATCAGGACCACCAAGCTGTATCGGATGCCATTCAGAGTAATGCTTGCCTACTTCTTGACAGAGATCGTAGGTATCAACTACAGTATGGGCTGAAGTGTACCTTGAAATAAATATCTGTCCATTGGGAAAGGTGAAATGAAAATTTTCTCAAAAACAAAACCACCAGTAAAGTAAAATTTGAATGTGATCCACAGAATCCAAAGGGACACGTTGTTGAATCGAAGAGTCAGTGGGAGAATTTGACCCGCAGGTAGAAGTGGTTCACCTGATCCAAACCACACTCCTGGCCACAACCTAGGGATGTGTATGCTAGTTTATATCCTAGTGTGAACTGGAATAAACCCAGAAACTTGAAATTGTTCTGTAGAATTAGCTTTTCCTCATGCTGAGTCAAAAGAGAATAATTGTTCTTTTAATTAGAAAAAAAAAAAACCAACTCATTTTTTTCTTACAAAATGAAACAACCTTTTACTTATATTCAAGCATTCAGTGCTTAGCATGATCTTCAGAAAAATTCAGAAGCACAGCATTATAGTAACCCTTCATTTAATTAAAGTGATTTAATTGTTGATCCTGTTTGTTTCAACTCTCACTGAATATAGTTTCAAATTATGTTAGCGTAAACTCCCCTGGTTTTGGAGCCACAAAGATGTTCCAGCGCCTACTGGGTGACTGAAGTTTGTTTAATGGGCACAGTGAGGATAATAATACTTACCTCTCAGGGAGGTGTATTAGGCAGTGCTTGCACTGCTATAAAGAAATACCTGAGACTGGATAATTTATAAAGAGAAGAGATTTAATTGGCTCAGGGTTCTGCAGGCTTTACAGGAAGCATGGTGCTGGCATCTGCTTGGCTTCTTGGGAGGCATCACGAAGCTTCCAATCATGGTGGAACGCAGAGTGGGGAGCAGGCGCATTTCATGGTGAAAGCAGGAGCGTGGTGGTGCGGCGGGGGGCGTGCGCCACGCACTCTGAATGGCTAGATCTCTCGTGAACTCAGAGCTTGCTTATCACCAAGGGGATGGCCTGAGCCATTCACAGTCATCTGCCCCTTGATCCAAACACCTCCCACTAACCCCCACCTCCAGCACTGGGGATAACTTCAACAGAAGGTTTGGGGAGGGACAAAATACCAAAGCTACATCAGTGGGACTGAAGGAAAACAATGTCTGTACAGACCCTAGTACATTTCTCGTCCTATTGTAGACAGTCAACGGATATGAGCTATGGATTATTTCAGCGCCAGTACTAAGTGAATATGTTGAATAATACCAAAACTCTTGATGATTAAGATCCCAGGAGTGCCTTAGAAGTTTCCATTATAAAGTTTTATGATATCATTTGTTGCTATATAACAGGGGCCCCAACCTTACTGGCACCAGGGACTGGTTTCTTGGAAGACAGTTTTTCCACAGACTGGGGTCGGCAGTGGGGAATGGTTTCAGGATGAAATTGTTGCACCTCAGATCATCAGACATTAGAGTCTTATAAGCAGCTACCAACCTGGATCCCTCATATGTGCAGTTCACAGTAGGATTTGCACTCCCATGAGGATGGAATACCTCTGCTGATCTGACAGGAGGCGGAGCTTAGGTGGTAATGCTTGCCCCGCCTGCTGCTTACCTCCTGCAGTGCATGCAGCCCAGTCGTAACAGGACACAGTAGTGAGGTAGTGAGGGTTGGGGACCCCTGCTGTATAAGGTGCAAAAACTTGTCTTGAATATAAGCAACTCCAGAGCTTACCCAGGCAGGGCTTCTCTCTGGTGAGCAGTTTTGTAGGAAGAGTCTTTTCTTGAAAGTTGGGTAGTCAGCATCACAAGTCTCTGTCTGAAGCACCCCACTTTCTGTGTCTTGTGCTATCTGCCTGCACTGAGGACACTGTGGTGCACATGCCTCCAGGAAGCAAGAGACCATCGAGAGCCAGATCCGCTGGGAAGAAAAACCAAGTAGCTGCATCCCAACCTGCCATTGGGACTGAAGACTCTGTCAGTCAGGGGCCAAGAGCTTCCCAAGTAGGGAGGGGTGCAGCGGCAGGCCCAGGAAGGCCCACACAGCCCAACGGAATGAGCAGAGGTGGCAGTAGGAGGTGAGGTCTCTGTCTGCAGGGACTGTCTCATCACGGGCCTTATTCCTGTCTTTTCAGGCCATTTCTTAGAAAGTCATCAACAAAGTATGACACCATCACATTAGGACCCTGTCATTATGTTACAAGATCTAGATAAGGAAATTTTAGTGTTTTTGAAACAGATGAGGAAAGGAAAGGCTTTTTGTAACACCCGTATTTCTGAACTTTAAATAGAGATCAAGCCTACTTAAAAAATAAACTTTCCTTCAATGGAAAATAAAAGTTTAGAACTTTATTTTTCAGAGTTCTTATCTGACCTTAATATCACCAGACATAAATTTTCTCCAGTGTCTTTCCCAAAATAACAATGAAGAGAACTTTTTCTTATTCGGGGTATTTATTGACTCAATGGTTATGTTCTTAATTCACAGTGTAAAAATTATCAGATTACTACAGTGTTATATGATTGTCACCCAAATACACATACGCATTGTATACCTTACAACACGCAGATAATAGCATCCTACTTCTGGTGCCAGCTGTTGTTAAAGTTTCCTTTCTAGACCATCTTGTTTCTAGCTTTGGGATGCCAGGGAAACAGCGGCCAGAGCATTCGTCTTGCCGTCCATCATGTTCTATGAACATCGTTACCTTTAGGCCAAAGGTGCTGTCTCCTCTCTGCCACGTGACACTTCATGGTGCTGGGCTGAGCTGGCCTTTTATTATCTTAGTGACATGTAGTAAATATGTGTGTACTGATTGACAGTGGCTATAACCTAGTCTTCTGATACTATAATCTCTTTTTAGCACATTCAGAACAACTTAGCTTTAAAAAGTACAATCTAGTATTTACTGATTTATTCAGTAAATATTTCAGTGCCTTCTGTGTGCATGAGACATTCTGGTATGGTGAACAAAAGAGATTCACTGGGGTCTAAACCACTGGCTTCTTTCAAGCACTTACAAGACAGCAAATGCAGTCGGCATCCTTGGAGACCTAGTTGGTTAAGCTACCAGGGAGCTGATTTGGATGACCTAAGTTCATAGAGGGAAGTCCTTCTTAGAGAGCAAGCCTTCCACAGTCCATGCGTTTGTCCACCTTAGTGGAAAGGGTAGAAGTTGGAGAATCACAGTCAGTTAGACGGTTGTGTTGCTGAGTTGTGTGGAGAACTGAGTGGTCTGATGTCCCCTCCCCCTAACATGGGCCCTCATGGGACCTGGAGGCTGGTGTGAAGTGTTCACGCTTGTAAAGAGGAGGAACATTTTCAGTGGCAGTAGCCACTCAGTGTACTCAGCTGAACACGTGCATAGTGAATTATGAACACTGTACTCAGCTGAACACGTGCATAGTGAATTTATGAATCTCACACTAAGATTGTACTGTCAGGCAACACTATTGCAATAGGATTTTAGATAAATTAATAAATGGTCACTGGTTCTCATGAAAGATGAGGGTATGTAGTATATATTTTTAGATTTTAAAACTTTTTAGTATAGAAAATTTCAAGCATGTATAAAACTAGAGAGAATTCACATAGCTGTTTAAGATACAGACTGAAAAATTGTGTACTTAGGATAGGCCCTCCCTGCCCGGTGGGATACCTGCTCACACCTTGGGTAGAAGACCTCATGGAGAAGGTTTAAGAAACACAGACTACCAGCCTGACTTTGGATTGTGCTAGTGGTCTGCCTTTTCACAGTGCTTCCGTTTTCATGTGGGGGTTGGGGGTAGCCCCTGTAAGATAGGAATGACTTCCAGTAAGATCAGCACATTTCAGGAGATGATAATTCACATGATAGCGTCTTAGAGCGTTAGGTGGGAGAATCCATCTGGCTCAGTCACCCGCAGCCCTGGCTGGACAATAGCAGATGTACACAGGGTCCTTTCCTTTGTATAGTATGTTCCCTTGGTTAACTGGGGGGTGTTAAACCACCCTGTGCTTCCGGGATGAATCTTACCTGGTCATGAGGTGTGATCCCTTTTCTGTGCTGCTAGATTGAGTCTGCTAATATTCTGTTGGGGATTTTTTTCTCACGTATGTTTATGAGGAATATTCTTTTGCAGGTGTGTTTTCTTTTGATGCCTTTGGCCTTGTATTAGGGTAATACCAGGCCCAAAGAACGAGTGGGAAAGTGCTTCTGCCTCTTCTGTTTTCTGAAAGAGATTGCGTAAGCTTGGTAGTCTTTCTTCCTTAAATATTTGGTAAAACTTCCTGGTGAAGCTCTTTGGGTCTTTTTCTCTGTGAATGGTTTTTAATATTTCATTGTCTTTACTTCTTAGAGTTCTATTCATATTTTCTCTTTTTCAGCCAGTTTTGGTGCTTGTGTCTCATGGAATTTGCTCATTTCATGTACATTGTCTAGTGTGTTGATGTAAAGTTGCTTGTAATGTCTTTTTAATTTCTTAGGGTCCCTTGCGGTGATCCCTCTGTTTTCTTATTTTGGTAATTTATCTTCTCTTCTTTTTTCTTCGTCAGTATCCTTAAAGGAGCATCAGTTTTTTGCTGATCTCAAAATACCAACTTTTGGTTTCACAGATTTTCTTTTTCTTTTTACCATGCTATTGCTTTTTGCTGTGATCTTTATCATTTTCCTTCCTTCTACTTGGGTTTGATTTCCTTTTTTGAGGAAGGGGGACTAGCTTCTTGAGGTAGAAACTCAAATTACTGATTTTAGATGTTTTTCCTTTTTGATGTAATTGCTTAAGTTGCACTCCCTGAATTTTGATGTGTTGTATTTTTGTTTTCATTCAGTTTAAATATTTTTTGTTCAGTGTTTGTATTGTTATTTTTATGTCTTAGCCTAGCTTCCTTGGGGTTGACCCTACTGCTGCGTAGCTTAGTGGCCAGCCAGCAACTGGGAGGAGCTTGTGCTCACGTCTCTGGACCCTGCACGGCCCCCTGTGGCCAGTTATCTGTGTGTGGGTTGGGGCTTCCCAGGCAGCCATGTGGGGAGAGCCCATCTAGGCATTCTCTAGCACTTTCCGTTCTGGAATTTCCTCATTAGATTTCTCAGATTTCTGGCTGGTGTGCTGCTTGTTCCAAACTGAACCATGACCAGAGGCCCACAGACCCATGGGCTTCGCTGTGCCTTCCCCTCCGAGGGTGCTCCACGTATGGCCAGTGCTGCTGAGGGACTTAAGGCCTTTCTGGGTTTCCGCCCTGTGCTGATGGAGCTGCCACACACGGCACTGTCCTCACAGCTCAGGAATAAGTGATTCCCAGAGGCCTCAAATGTTGTTTTGGGAAATTTTGTCCGGGTTATACTTGTTTTGGAAAGAGGAGATTTGCAGACTTTTTCGTGCCACCCGTTCCTGTGTGACATTTTTCATCTCATCTTTTCTTGAGTCCCTATTACTTTGTACAGTTTTAGCAGAAATCTTAGCTACATCCATCTTGCCCCAATTAGTGTTCCTTCTCTTTGCAGATCCCTGTGTTCCATTTGGTCTCCACAAGATACATTTGGTAGGAAAAGTGGGACAAGGATATGTGGGCTGCTTCTGAGCTGGTTGACCAGGTTGCCCTGGAGACCCTGGCACCGCTAAGCACTCTGTGGGGAGGGTTTACTATCCCGTGACTGACACCCCATCCCCGTCGATGTTGAGAGTGGGCCTGGTGCTAATAAAAGCCTCCGTCTTCCTTTTTGAGTCCAAGCATCCGTCCTGACATAATTAACCAGGGCAGTGTCTGCCGTCCTTGCCCCTGTTCTTTCCCAGCCTCCAGCTGTTCTTTGGGAGAAACACTACTCAGTATTGAGAGTAGCTGATAGGCACCACCGTAAGACATTTTTATGCTGCCTGGAGGTGTGAACAACATCGGTGGTGCAGTTCCAGGGTGTACTTGCGTCTTCATCGATGAACAGACTGTTAATAAAACACAAAAGATAAGATTCCTGATACTTCTCAGGTTCTTCATAGATTAAGTACGCTTCTTGGAAATCCACGTGCTCTGTAGTTGCTCATGGCGATTGTAACTCTCAGCAGAAGGCAGGGAAGTTTCTAGCCAGTGGTGTGGGATGCTCTCGGCGCTTCAGAACACTGTACTGGAGAGGTCAGAGTATTTGAAGTTCCTGGATCCAGAGGGGGGTGGAAGGTGCTGTGATGGGTTTGGAAGACTCAGAGCCACCACCAGCAGGAATTGGGCTTGTTGCCTTCTTAGGGTAGGTTGGAATAGGAGTTAAGAGTTTAAAACCACTGCTTATGCACACTGTGCATTTTAACAAGAATGCTCTTGAAAATGAGTAACACATACTGAAAGTGAAGATGCATGTTAGATATGAAGTATTTTGAAGGTAACCAGTGTTTCACGGAATTCAACAGCTTTTATTTTAATCGCAGACTTCTTATATGAATACAGTAATTAAAGGGGATCTTAGTGTTTGAAATTTCAAATGTCTTGTTAGAACCTGACCACTTTCCAATGAGAATTGTCCTTACTGGCTCTACTGAAATGACAAGTTTTGAGTCACACTTATTTGAAATGGTTTTGCTTCGTGGGTGAACACTGGCTGAGGTGGGCCTCCTGATGCTGGGGAGGAGCGTTTGGTGGAGCAGACACTGAACAGTGTGCTGCCTTCTTGGTTTCAGCAGGGAGGAGAGAGCGATGGCTTTTTTCACCCAGAAGGCCAGCCCCAGCGGCTTCCCCAGCCTCCAGAAGTGGGCCCGCAGCCTGCCCGCAAGGTGACGCTGACCAGGGGCGGCCTCCAGCAGCCCCCACACCCGCCAGCGGGGCCCCACGCACACTCGCCTGTCCCTCCAGGGATCAAAAGCATCCAAGGAATTCACCCTGCGAAGAAGGTACTGCTTGTTGCCTGGCGCACAGCCCTGGAAACGCGAAGGTTGGCGCGAGGCAGTGTTCAGACACGCTCTGATTTGTAGCGCGTGGCACACGATAGCACTCACATTCACAAATGAACCATCATTTCCTGTGTTCTGGCTTTGAAAATGCATTAACATTTTCACCAAAGCCTTCTCCTCTCCTGACTTATTTCACAGAACAAACCCAGAAGAGCACCCACAGCCAGCCGGGAGTGTGATTGCTTCCCGCAGCTCTGAACTGTCTACCCAGCAGCATCTGCTGTGCTCTCGGGACAGCGCGTGCTGCTGCGTGTCAGCACGCTTTCCTTCCTGTGTTCACTGACTCTCCAGAAATTTCACAAATGTAAAATCAAGTGCGTGCTCATGGCCCCAGTTCAGACAGAGGAAACCGAGGTCTTTGGAGATGAAGTAACTTGCTCTAGGCCACAATTCCCAGCTCCTTAATCCTTCCCTTAACCCTGGGGATTGGAAGGAGCTTCTCTGAGTTCAGGCTATCAGGCAAGAAGCAAAGGTGCTCACCCTCCCCTTTTCTCTTGGAGTGACTGTGCACTAGGAGCACATCCTGTCATGTACACAAGTGACAGAGTGCCCTTCCCCTCACCTGCTAGCGAGGCATCTTTCTGGCTCCCCAGAGTCTTGATAGTTTCTCTTGGTGCAGAAGCCAGTAGCACCTGTTGGGTGGAGCTATGCAGAGGGAGACCTGAATGCAGCCCTGCTTTGCACTATGGAGGACAACAGGCCAGCCGCTTATCCCCCCCGCGTCATCTTGTCACTTAGAAGTAGTGTTACTATTAAGACGATTCTGGCTCCTTTTGAAGTCTGTTACTTCGTCTCGTCTCATAAACACTTCATGATATGAGAGCAAACAAAATTCTGTTTTGTACTAGAAAACAGATGTGTAGACAGATTCAGTGATAACGCCGGTGTTAAAGTGGTGGACTCTTTAAAGATTGCTGCGGTCTGAATTTTCCTCCTTCAGGTGTCATCACTGAATATATGAGAAAAGCCTTAGAAGCACACCTCCCATACATGCACACAAACAGCACACTTGAGTAGAAGCACAACCCCATACACATGCACACACAGCACACTTGAGTTTCTTCAACTTAAACGTAAACACTCCTGTCAGTGAGGATCGTGATGTTTCCTATCTTATTTAGGCAATTGTGAGGATCTCATAAGAAGGTGCATTTAAAAAAACCTGGTGCTTGGTGTATATAAGTAGGCATTTGTTGGGGATATTATTGTTAATATCATAACTTACTCTAGTTAGAACAGAAGACTAGTTAGTTCCTACTGGTTTCCAGTCAGGGTAACTTGCAACTTTTCATGTACATTTTCCAGTGTGGTTTGTTTCTCTTGAAATAACCCCTTGCAACTGTTTTAAAGCTTACTTCACAGGCATAGTTTTGCTGCCTTCTGCAGAGTACTAAGCATTGTGGAGGTTTTCTTTTCATTTCCTTTTGTGTGTGTGCACACTCATGTCCTGAGGTTCTATTCCAGTTTCCACCTAACTTTCTGCCTTTTTCTGTGATGGACTGGGAGGCCACTTTTGCATTCTGCCCAAACTCCGGGACACAATTCGGGTAGGCCATCCGGAAACCAAGTGCCACCCATCTCCACCCTGCCTTCTGCGCTTCACCGCTGTTCTAGGCTGGAGACATTGGGCACATATGTTCTCTCTGACTTTCTAATCTGGAGAAAGTATGGGAAAGTTCAGCAGTCTCCTCCCTTTTTTTTGTTTTTGAGACGGAGTCTCGCTCTGTCACCCAGCGTGGAGTGCAGTGGTGTGATCTCGGCTCACTGCAAGCTCTGCCTCCCGGGTTCTCGCCATTCTCCTGCCTCAGCCTCCCAAGTAGCTGGGACTACAGGCACCCGCCACGCCCAGCTATTTTTTTTTTTTTTTTTTTTTGGTATTTTTAGTAGAGACGGGGTTTCACCATGTTAGCCAGGATGGTCTCGATCTCCTGACCTCGTGATCCGCCCACTTCGGCCTCCCAAAGTGCTGGAATTACAGGCGTGAGCCACCGCGCCCGGCCCAGTCTCTTCTTTTTGAAAAGTTCCTTGAGCAGTAGTTTTGAACCCTTGGCAGATTTTTAAAATGGTAATACTTGGGCCCGCCTGAGACTAGTAGAATTATACTTGGGGGTGCCTGAGTCCTCAGTCACAATTGTGTTTTGTTTCTTTTGAAAAGCCTGCGGATGATGGAAATGTGCAGCCATGGCTGAATTTCTGTTGCAGAATCTGCCTGTGAGGGTTTCAGGATAGCAAATGTAGTCTCTGCCAGCTGAGTCAGGTACATGATGCTGTGGCTTGTTGTGACTGTAAGATGGACTTAGCGCTGTGCACAACAGGTCCTACTGAAACCAGCCTGTAATACACTAGGAGAAATGGGGGCCCTGGGACTCTCAGGACTGGATCCACATTCTTAACTGTGATTTGCAGCAAGTTTCTCAGCCTCCACGGGTGCCTAATCTACCCAGAGTGATAACACAGAGTGCCCACCGAGCACAAGTGTGTGGCCCTTGAAGAGGTGCAGGCTTCATCAGCTCCCTCCTCTTCCTCTGCCTACACTTACACTTGCTGGATATTGTTGTCTCATTTAGCTATTAAAACATTCTCTAATGGTGGATAGAAAACTACAGAAAATCTTGGCCGGGCGCAGTGGCTCATGCCTGTAACCCCAGCACTTTGGGAGGCCGAGACGGGCGGATCACGAGGTCAGGAGATGAGACCATCCTGGCTGACACGGTGAAACCACGTCTCTACTAAAAATACAAAAATTAGCCAGGCGCAGTAGTGTGCGCCTGTAGTCCCAGCTACATGGGAGGCTGAGTCAGGAGAATGGCATGAACCTGGGAGGCGGAGCTTGCAGTGAGCTGAGATTGCGCCACTGCACTCCAGCCTGGGCGACAGAGCGAGACTCTGTCTCAAAAAAAAAAAAAAAAAAAAAAAGAACACTACAGAAAATCCTGTAGCTCATGGTATATTTTAATGGATTCTAAGTTATTTGTTCACTTTTATATCTTAGTGACTATGGAAGAAGCTTAAGCTTGAAACTCTGAATATATTTTCTTTGTTATCACCAGGCCATCATGCACGGACGAGGAGGTCGAGGAGTGGTCGGTCCCATGGGCCGGGGGCGCCTGATGCCAAACAAGCAGAACCTGCGGGTGGTGGAGTGCAAGCCCCAGCCCTGCGTGGTGTCTGTGGAGGGGCTGTCGTCGTCCACCACAGATGCCCAGCTGAAGAGCCTGCTGATGTCAGTGGGACCCATTCAGGTAGCCACCTAGGGGTGGCATCTGTGCCACGGGTGGTTGTGTCTCAAGACAGTCATTTCGTGCTTTCAAACACAGTGCGCATTGTGTTGGCTACTTCATATTAAAATAATACTTGGGAAATAAGACAAATACCTGTTTTGCATACTTAATATCAGAACATTTGCCTCAAATGTCTATTTTGAAATTTTCAGATTCTTAGTTAAAAATTTTAAGAAATACTCCAACTGAACAGATTATCCTTTGAGATCCTCATATTGTCATAGAAAGTTCACACTTGCACACATACATACAAAATTTTTTGTTCTATCAAATGATTTGTTTTATTTGTAATGACATTACATTTTAAATTATTTAGCCTTCTTTTCCTTGCTTTCCAGAAATAGCTTCACGTGCTAAATAGCTGTGACTTGGTTTAGATTTTACAAATATGACAGTATCTTGGACTGTATCTTCATCTCTTAAAGTTGGCTAATTCTAATGCTGAAACATGCCTGCTGAGCTGGCTGCAAATGAGATGCATGGAAGGGAACACAATTCCAGGTCCGTTGGAAACAGGGTTTTCCACGGAAACTCCTGGTCTCTGTAGGCCCAGAGCCCTGTAGCTGACCCAGCGAAGAAGCCACCTGCTTGTTGAGTCGGATTTCTGGCCTTCCCTGTCAGTTGTCGCCTGTGGTGCCCATTGTTGCCATTGCCATGCACCCTGCGTCCCGTGGCGGGATCTGGTGTGTCTGAGGGCAGAGCACTTTGGAAATAAGACATTTTTGGATGCACAGAGTACATGTCAGAGTTCTGAGGAGTCCAAAATGCTTAGTCCAAAGTGTTTCTTTCAAGAATCTCTTCCAGCCTCTAGCTTCTTGGGTGAATTTGGAAACATGTTCACACTAGGGTTGATGCGAGTAATTAATGTACATGTTTTAGATCTCCATCTGCTGTTGACAGTTCCTAAAAATGAGTAGATGAAAGCCCTTCCAGAAACATACATATTACTTGGGTTTAATTACTACCATCTTCATTATTGGATTCCTGGGGAGATAGGTTTCATTCTTATTGGTGTGTAGTAATGGAAAGTTAACCCAAAGCCTTTGCTTCTGTTTGTGATAGAGCGGGCTCACTAGTGGTGCAGTTAGGAATACTTTATCAGCTATTAGAGGCATACAGTTTATGTTCAAGGATATTTCAAAACAATTGATCATAATCTGGATTAATTTGCAGGAGCACAGTAGACACTAGAGCATTTTAGATGCATTAAAATGTGGTTGTCCTAATCTGAGATTGTCAAAATAAATGGCAATGGAGAATTCTGGTCCAATAACTGTGTAGCAGTGAGTCCAGATGAAAAAACCCCGAGCCTCGTCTTGTTGTGAGCCACAGACCAGTGCGCTTGGCAAGACCTCACATGTGTGGCCCAGTGTCCTGCTGGTCCTCCTGTCTTTGGGGCGTTCTGCACTTCCCTGTGAGTGGAAGGGTTGCACTATTGTTTTCATATGTCACCTGCTGCTTTTGTGGACTTTGCTTCATCGTGTGTAGTCTTGATCATTTTCTTGAATATTTTTGAGTCTGATCGAGTTGTCAAGATCCATACCTGAACAGCAAGTACCGTTTGCTTCTCAGAGCATTGAGTGAGGCTCAGAGCCTACGTTGTGAGAATATGCTTGGAACCATTGCCAAACCAGCTAACTTCTGTCTTGTCTTTTAAATTGAATTTTTCATTTTGTACTGTGGATTTGTATAGATCTCTTAAATGGCCTTTTTTTCCTTGCATTTGCTTCCATTTCCTTTGAGTGCTGGGATTACAGGCATGAGCCACAAATATTTTTTATCCTAAATGTTTTGGAATAGTGTCGAGTCTCTGTCTCTTTGGGATATGGCACCACCTAGTGTTCACTGGTGTAATGCCAGGTGGTGTCTACACCAGGAGGACCTGTATTCATTCCTTTGGGCCTTTTAGTTGTAGAAAATTCTAGTAACTGCACGTTATTTTTTGTTTCTGTTTTTGGAGATGGAGTCTTGCTCTGTTGCCCAGGCTAGAATGCAGTGGCGTGATCTCAGCTCACCGCAACCTCCGCCTCCCGGGTTCAAGCGATTCTCCTGCCTCAGCCTCCTGAGTAGCTGGGACTACAGACACGTGCCACCACACCCGGCTAATTTTTTTGTATTTTTAGTAGAGTTGGGGTTTCACTGTGTTAGCCAGGATGGCCTTGATCTCCTGACTTCGTGATCCACCCGCCTCGGCCTCCGAAAGTGCTGGGATTACAGGCATGAGCCACCACGCCCGGCTGTAACTGCATGTTAACTGTACTTTTAAACCCATGGAATCTGAGAACTTTTCTCAGTGTAGCAGTGATGTGGTACCCAGTTTTGTTGTCAGATTAGTGTTTTACTTCCTTAAACTACATTAATAAGCCTCTCTAGAAAGTCCATTTCAAAGACGTTTATCTATAGACTCAAAGAGTGAGGAAGAATGAGAAGATTTTATAGAAATATCATAACCAGAAGATGGTCTTCCAAAAAGTTTCGAACTGTAACCATGTTTCAGAAATTGTAACTTGATAAGAACTTGATTCCTCGAAGACTAGATACTTTTTTTTCTGTCTACTCATAAACCACATATGAACTCTTTCGTTCTTCCTGGGTTCATCTGGAAGGAAGTGAAAGAAGCAAGAAACTGTCATCTGTGTTAAAGCAGCGGGAAGAAGGGGAGTGGGTGCACGGCCTCCCAGGCTGGGCCGCGGTGACCAACTTCTCCCGAGTCAGCTGTGCTCCCAAGGCCAGGGGGGCTGTCATCCCTCAGAGGCTGCTGGGGAGAGCCCTCGGAGATGCAGTGCAGGAGCCTCTGCGTGACGCTGCCAATTTGGGGGTAGGCATAGAAACGTAGAAGAGGTACTGCTCAGAGAAGAATCTGCCCTTTGCAGAGCGGATCTCAGCCCAACATGGAGGCCCTGTGAACCTAGCGGGAGGTGGGATCATCTTGGCGTCTGACTGATTATGCTTCTGCTTCGAAGGTAAAGTGGATCGCCAGGAAGACAGCCCCTTTACATCTGGTTCTGACTGCAGGAAGGCCTGGTTGTTGAAGTAGAAAATGTTGGAATCTTGAGTGAGCAGTTGAGTCGTTTTGAAGTTTGGACAATTGAGAAAGAAAACACTAAGAAGTGTCAGATACGGATTCCAGAAAAGCCCACGTCACAGGCTTAAAGAACAGATGCGTGTGGGCACATGATGGGAAGCCACAACGGAAAAGCTGGTTAACTGGAGGCTCTCCCACAGGGTTCTGAGAACATGGTGGTTAATCATTCCAAGAGGAGGAGGAGGATTGAGGAGACCTGTGTGAGAACACAGAGCTTGTCTGCGCTTTAGAGGATAAGCATGTGTAAGCTTTAGAGGATAAGACGGGGAAGACGGGACAACCAGGGATGAAAAGGGAAGAGGAGAGGTCATGAGATGTTTTAAAATTATACCAGAGCAAAAGGAGCAATGCGCTAGGGCACCCGTAGTGATCACATGGATATGCAAGAGAGCCCAAACGTTGACATTCTGGGGAAGTGCCAGAATTGGTGTCCAGGAAGACCCAGCATGTTATATGATAATAGATGAGAACATGAAATGGAGCAGAAAACTTGGTGTGGGCTGGAGCTGCCCAGAGCACTGGTGTGAATCTTTCTTTACCACTCAGCCCACCACTGGAATCGTGTGCAGGCTTCAGGCGCCCTATTTCCACAGGAGGTTGGTCGCACAGTGACCTGTGTATAGAGGAGAGCCCCATGGACCAGTCCTGCACACTGTTCCATACAGAAATGCTTAGCAGGCACTGAGGGCTCTGCAGGCGCTCTGTGCCCTTCCTGCCAGGGAGTGCCTCCCCCACGACCTCTAGTGTCTGTTCTACGGTGGGGCTCAAGAATTTACATCTCTCATGATTTATAAATTGGGCTTATTTTAAGCAGCTTGACGTGTGTTTAAAAACAGCTGATATATATTTTTCCTTTAAATGATTCCTTAAGGTGCTAGAATTGTTGGCCAGAGGGAGAAAAAGAGCTTGGTTTTTAGGATTGCAGAATCAGTTGTACTCCTGTAACATCTTAGTTATCTTTATACATGCATGCACACACACAACCACAGCTATACGCAGACTCTTCCTGAAAAGAGGAGGAACTTTTCATGGGGAAAAGAGGCTAGGGTTCTGAACTTCATGGAAGCTTTTCACTGCCAGGTGGCGTGGCCGTTGATTTGATCATACGGTTCTGGATGGAATTGCTGGGTACGGATGCAGGAAGGTACCAGCTGAAGTGTATTCTTTTGACTTGCATTTGCTACTTATTTATAGTAGCCCAGTGAGCTTTCCTCAGAAGTTGTCTGAAGATGTCTCTGAAAAATGAAAAGCCAATCAGGGTGAGAGCTGGTGTGCCCGCCTTTCCCCTCTCTCTGCCAGTATGTTATGTGGGGGCTGGGGGTGAAGAAGGAGGTTCTTACATAGGTCAGTATGTAGACTTGAGGCAAATTCTAACTTTTGGTTTGTTCTGGGTGAAGAAAAGTTTTAACTCTATGGTAGTGTGTTGCTGAGTCGTGTAGACGTGTATGTTTTCACAATGGAAGCTGGTGACCATGTCTTCAAGCTTTCACTGGAAAGTTTCTTTTCCTCTGCTCCTGATAAATTGTGAATACTTGTCATTTTGGTAGGTCAAAAATGGTTGAATATTGACAATTTCTATAGTTTAATTTTGTATCTAGAAAACGGTTTATTTCTGAAAGGAGGTACAAAAATGTAAATAGGGTAGACAGGAAGCCAGTTTTAGGACAGCACGCTTGTTAATTGTGTCGAGTGTCTGAAAACCAAGTCATTCTTCTGATTGAAGAATCTCACTGGAAGTTAATGCTTTCTTGACGGATAGCTCCTCAATCAAATCGAGGTTTTTAAACTACATAGATTACAAGTAAAACCTGATACTAAATATTGTACGATTGGCAGCCTGATGCCCTAATTTCACTTTGTGAAATTGCCCAAAGGAAGTCACCACATATATCTAGAAGTGTTATTTCCAAAAAAGAACAGCATATTTTCTTTTTTCTTTATTTTTATTGTTTTTTGAAGACAGAAGACAGAGTTTCACTCTGTCACCCAGACTGGAGGGCAGTGGTATGATCCTGTGGTCATGATTGACTGCAACCTCTATCTCCTGGGCTCAAGGGATCCTTCCTGCCTCAGCCTCCTGAGTACCTAGGACTAGAGGTGCACACCACTGCGCCTGGCTAATTAAAAAAAAATTTTTTTTATAGAGACAGGATCTCGCTTGAGTATAGTATTTCCAAAATCCAGATTCTGTGAATTACAGATTATTGATCATTGTTTTGTGATATATGAAATTAGTTTTCCTTATCCATTCCTAATGAAGGTATTTTTATATTTTTAGACAAGATAAGTTTAGAGAAGGTCCATTGTTGTAGTTCTCACAGTAAGCTCTGCCACAGTATTGGCAGCTGTTGTGTGAAACTGTTTCAGTCACTTTTGGGCATTGCTTAAACTCCCCAGGATCCTGGAGCACTGAGCATGCTAGCACTGTTGCCGGAAGAATGGAGAGAACCCCAAAGGCACGGCTGCAGCAGCTCTAACCTAGGTTAGGGTTGGGGTTAGGGGTCAGGTTTGGGTTACGTTAGGGTTAGGGTTAGGCTGGGATGGACAAGTGACACTCACAACACAGCCCTTTACCTGGGAACAGAACCGACGCATTTTCTCTCTGGAAGTTGCTCTGTTGTTTCAGTGACTGAATATCATTCACAGGCTAATACACAAAAGGGGTGCATGCTGAAATATGAGTCTGGCAGATTGGCAGAGGAAACAGGTCTCTGTCAAGAAATACAGGCGGAATTTCAAAGTCCAGAAAGCCATATTGCAAGACATATTGCTGAGAATGTATCCAGGAGACTACGTTATAGGGCTTTACTTTTCCTGTTAATGACAAGTGAAACTATCAAGAAATTTCTTTTGTATTCATTTTTTATTTCCGAAAGAAGGGAGAAAGTCTGATATTTTACTGAACTTGTTTCAGAAAAAAGACCAATTCCGTGGCTGCCTCGTGGGCTGCCTCATTGCTGGCCTGTCTCAGTGGTGTCCCCAGACCAGTGCTGCGGTTTCTGGGGTAGCCTGCATGTAGGCCTTCTTGATGTCCTTGAATTTGGAGACTTGGACCTTTGTGTTTCTGTGTAAACACTGTGGCAGAAGCCCTGGAGGACACCTTTTTCGGAGCGTTGGAGTGTTCCTTTAGCGCTCCGCTGGTCTTGTTTACTGATGGACGTGCTACAGGTATTAAAATGGAGAGCAGTTATTTCATATACAGTGTAACTTTTTAAACACTTTCCAAGTCATTGATGTGTTTAGCTGTTTGCTTCCCTTGTAGCTCTTTGACATGCTTTAAAATGAAATGGCCACATGTGCCTCAGTATTTTCAAGGGATCCTGTGCTGGTATTTTCTCTAGCTATTCTGTTTCACTGAACAGAAACTCAGACACAGCAAATAATTTCTGGCCACCAAAAGTGCCTGTTGAGTGCAGTCCTTCAGGACAGTGTTGGCTGATGCCCATGCCAGGAGCTGCCCAGCGACCCCTGCTCTTAGAAGAGTCGGGCAGTGGGTGCGGTGGCTCACGCCTGTAATCCCAACACTTTGGGAGGCCAAGGCAGAGGCGGATCATGAGGTCAGAAGTTTGAGATCAGCCTGGCCAACATAGTGAAACCTGGTCTCTACTAAAAATATAAAAAATTAGCTGGGCGTAGTGGCGGGTGCCTATAATCCCAGCTAACTTGGGAGGCTGAGGCAGCAGAATCGCTTGAACCCAGGCGGCGGAGGTTGCAGTGAGCCAAGATCGTGCCACTGCGCACCAGCCTGGGCAACAGTGCGAGACAAAGAGTCAGGGGCTCCTGTGCGTGCTGCAGACAGCAGGCACTAAGTTGACTGTGGCCTGAAGTAATTGGGAAGAACTAGACTCTGGAGCTCTGAGTTGCTTGAGAGTTCACAGAACGCCACCTAACAGATCCGCAGATCGCTGTGCTCTCCTCTTGCCAGCCCCTCCCAGCCCTAGATCCTGAATCAGGTTTAAGAAGGCAGAAAGCAGCTCCCCCTCTTCCTCAGGCAGCAGATTTGAGGACTAGATGTAAGTTATGCTTTTCAGACACTTCCTTTGTAAATCTTCACTGGATTCATCATTTCTTTCAGCCAATCTTCATAAATTCATTTCTTTTTCACTGGCGTTGTTTTAGGCCAGTGGGTGGCGACTTCATTTCAGATACCACCATCTAAGACTGGTTTTCACAAACTCTAAAGTACACAATGTGATCACGTTATGCTGATGGCTGCCCGGGGCACCACTGCCCTCACCGTCACTCAGCCGGATGCACGAGATGGTAGACTAGGGGCCATCGCCTACTGTGGACTGTGGGGCCCCCATACTAAACAGCTTCCTCTGGTGTGATGAGTCCTGTTCTTAAAAAGATTTGTGGGGGCCCCTATTAAAAGTCACCTGATAAGAAGGTGTGAGAAGAGGAGATGTCTCCATCCAAGGGTACCTGCTACCAGGTCTCACGGAGCAGGTTGGGGCAGCTGATGTGGCCAGATGATGGGAGGTCCTAACACTAGACTTGAAAGACGTAACTGTTGCTCTTGGTAATGATTTAGTAGAGCACTGTTTTGCAATAGATTATCTGGATAAGTAAGAAAAATTGCCAGGGAGATAGAAAGGAAAATCAATTAGTTTGTTCCAAGTGTCCGCCTGGACTCATTTTGTGTTAAAGCTAATAATGTTTAAATATATATATTCATATTTTTTATTGTCATTTACAACTGGCGTTAAAGTGTTTGTTTTCTTCCTCTAGAGTTTACAGATGCTTCCTCAGCAACGGAAAGCCATAGCTAAGTTCAAGGAGCCAGCCCACGCATTAGCATTTCAGCAGAAATTCCACAGGTGACCAGTGTGTTCTGTGCTTGTGGTGATGAGGGGGCGGGAGCAAGGGCCTCCTTCCTGTGCCCTCCCATCCATCATGGTAGCAAGCGTATGTCCCCACCTGTTCCTATAGAAGGACACCAGGGCACAAAGTGCAGACAGTTAATCCTGTCATGAGGCGTGCGTCCTTTTGTCTGGTGGAGAATTGCCCCTTGTGTTTTAATAGATCTTCCCAGGCAATCTGCCTTTTTATATGATGGGTTTTTATTAAACAGGACCCACCAGGCTCCTTTAGTTTCCTCCCACCTTGGTAGATTGATTGCTGATGTGCAGAGTTAATGTCGATCGTTTCTTTACATTTTCACAGGCATATGATAGATTTGTCCCACATAAATGTGGCCCTGATCGTGGAGTGATTCCTAACAAGAGAGCCTGACCTTAGGCTGTACACACACTGTGGAATTTCTTCAAGGGAGCTGCCGGCCGGCGCAGAACCCCCAGGAGCACAGGCCTCTCCGAGCCGCAGTCCTGCGTAACTGTTGTCCAGAGCGCCAGCCAGCCCCGGGCCTGATCCCAGAGGAGCTGAACTGACAGAACACAGCAGGCTGGAGTTGGTGTTAGATTGCTTCACGTTCTGTTGTCACCACCAAGAACTCCAAGTTTTTCGTTTTGTTTTGTTTTCAAAGTGCTTACAATGCATGTAGACATTGTTGTTTGTGATCTGACTCTATGATCGATCACAGTGACTTAGATTCAGGAAAGAACATTAACGTCACAAGTTCTAAGTAGTTTTCACAGCAAAGAATATTTGATAATGGTTGCACTTATCTTCAGTGCAGGCTAGAAGAGTCTTCTCAACCGAGCTTAACTCGAGTTGTCTTCTCAGCCCTCAGAAGGCTCTTGTGAAAATGTAGATTAAAATTTGGGTGATGATTGATTGACCTTTGCATACCCTGGAAAGCCAGGGTGTGAGTGGGGTGGTTGGGAATGGTGCCAATTGAACAGCAGATTCTGCTTCTTGTCACTATTTCAAAAGTGTCAACTCTGCGTTCCTAGTTTCGATGAACTCCCCATTCATTTTTAACACACTTCCCAGATAAGGCAGCATGTTGGACAGGCACACAGCATGGCCCTCGGCTAGAGCAAGGGTCTGCGATGGCCTCACCTGGCAGCCCTCTGGCCTAGTTCCCACCACATGAGGTGGTGGAACGGCCTGAAGGTGGAACAGACCTGTCTGGTTTTTTCCTTTTTAAATGCAGCAAGGTGGCCTGTTTGTCACTGGCTCCGTGATAGATGACATTCCTTGGGAATTTGGTGGCCCTTGCTTCAGTCACCTCTGTTTTTCTGCAGGCTGTTCCAGCAGGGCTGCCCTGTCCATCAGCGGGTGTTCACTTTGGCCTGCCGTTCCCTGTGGGACGTGGGGCGAGGGTGGCTTTCTTCCAGGGACAACATGACCCCAAATGAGACGAGTCTGTGTCATCGTTGAAACCGCTTTTCGTAATTGTGGGTAGGTTCCTGTAGGTGAGACATACTTTCTATAAAGCTACTGTAGTAGAATTCATTCTGGGCAAACACTGAAAAAAGTGCCTTACTGTATTTCTGCTTACGAAAGAGTTTCACTATTTTGGATATATTCTAAAGTGGACCTGAGCTATTTGAGCAAATAATGCTAGGGCATACTCAGACATTTTAGCTACCTTTTATACGTACGATTTCATGTCACATTTATTAATAGAATTAAGGGAAATAGAAGCCCATTCTTTCCTACTGCCGCTGGAGGGAGCATGGCGCTAGGGCCGTCAGCCTCCTAGAAGGAAGGGACTAAGGAGACGGTCACAGACTTGCGTCATCTCGTTTCCACAGTTGACGTTTTATATTACTTTCTCAGATTAAGTTACCAAAACAAGCTGAAGAGCTGAAGCAGGTCTTCCAGACCCTGCGATCCTTCTGTAGCAGTGATTCTAAAGTGGCGTTGGCTGTGTGCTTGAGAGTAACACCGCACGCTGCAGGGGCTGTTGCGGCAGTCCGTCCCAGGAAGCCACAGCGCTTGTAGGATCTGCTAGGACCCTGCAGCTGTGCTGCTGCCACCTCTGCTCCAGAGTGTCCCAGCCAGCCCTCAGAAGATGGGATTGTCAGTCAGCCCTGCCTCACCATGCCTGCAGGAGGCTGTCCAGGCAGCAGGTCCGTGTGCCCATCAGCGGGTTCCCACGGCTGTCACTGCCCACTCATTTCCACAGCTAGATACGGATGTGTTGATATATTTGGTCTGGTTTATTTGGCTTCAGTGCACAGCTGCGTTGGGGTGGTGACTTTGGTAGCCCTTGAGCTCTAATTAAGAGAGATCCAAACCACTCGGTACCCACTGGGCAGTGGGAAGGCCTACCGACTTCCTTTATCATTGAGGGCTTTCTGATGAGATGAAATGAGTTTCATGACTTTTTTTTTTCAAACACTTTTTGAAATAGTCTGAGTGTGCTGTTTAAAACCAGAAATCTGCATGTGGTCTCTGAAAAGTAGGCATTGAAACAGACTTTTTTGTAGTCAGTGTTAGTAAAACAGATCCTGTTTGGCCTCATTGTGAAGATAGACTTCATGGCCACTGGAAGGTCTGTTTCGGTGTCACCTGAGTGTGACACAGGCACTGGGGTGTGCATGTTTCTCTAACTGTCCACACATGCACATAGGCAGACTTTCTCATAGAATATTCTTGAAAGGTCATTGGCAAAGTCATGCGGGCCTGCCTTAAAGCACTGATTAAAACAGCCCAACACAGTCCGACCTCTCAGTACCCACAACCGTCGAAAATGCATTCTTAGTACCAGACAATCCCAGTAATGAAGGTTGAGTTTCCTCGAAGGAAACTACAGAAAAGGGAAGAAGCAGAATTAGAAAGGAGTGGTACTTACATGTTTGGTGTGCTGCTCACGTGAAGTCAGCCCACACCAGCCAAACCCTCGTGGAAGATCTGCTGCAACCATTATCTTTGTTCTTGATTCATCATGCATTTAAAATGAGATGCAAGAGCATTTAGCATACAATGTAAATATGGACCTTTTAAAATTAAAATATTATTGGATTGGAAGTGCTTTCAACTCAGCCACATCTTAGCTATTAGTTTCTTCGTGTTGTCTTATCAAAGTTTAATGGATACAGTTCCACAGTTGTTGATGTGTTTGTGTGTATATTCGATTTTTATAAAGATGGTAGTAAGTCAATACATTTATCCTGATCTGTGTATTATTTGTTCACAAATTCAAGAAGCTTAAAGGCCATAAATATCAGTATATCTCGTAAGGTAAACCAGTAGCTGATTATGTGGAGCCAAGTTACTTCTTTTCTTTTTGCGTTATCTCGTTTTGATTTTGTGCTGTAATAGAAGTTCACTTAGCTGCTTACTTTAAGATAACCTTGCATTACCACTGGTCTGGCCACGTTTGTTAAATCCTTATACTGATATTCTTCTAAAGAGTAAATCTCATTTTTCCAGACAAATTTTGAGGGGTTTCTCTGCTTTCTGGACAGGCAGCAGCCTCCGTAGGCACCCACACCCCGCCTTGCTGGAGGAGATGGGATGGGCGGGAGGTGGCTTCACCGTGACTATTTTTATTATGGGTCATTCTTAGCATGATTTGTAAAGGTCTCAGACAAACAGTTGTTGAAGCTTGCTTCTGTGGCATTTCTGAATTGTGGCAGAGCTTAGATCCTGCACCCAGGGCTCTGTTTTTCAAACAGCACCTTGCTCAGTTCTGTGAACAGAAGGCCTTGTTACTGAAGGAGGTGGAAGAGGAGTTTAGGGTGAAGAGGAGGAAGGGATGGACAGACCCAGGTGAGGAGAGGCCTGGCGATGGGGGAAGCTGTCATCTCAGTGTTAATAATCAACTTGCTTCTAACACACTGGCTCATCAGGGGAGGTCATCCAGGCCGGTCAAGTTGAGAGCCCTTGGGCCAGGGCGCTTGGTGGTACAGGGGCGTCCACTGGATGGCCTGGAGGAGTAGGGGAGGGGAGCGTCTTCACTGGGTGGTGACCAGCTGGGACAGGACAGGTAGGGCAGGTGAAGGACACCCAAGGCCCTGGAGCCTTTGTCCTGGGATGGGTTTTAAGAACTCATCACTTTTGTTTTCTTTTGGCTTTTGTTTTTTTTTGTTTTGTTCCGTTTGTTTTGTTTTGTATTTCTTTGTTATTTCATTGGGAAGGTAAGCGGAATGTGCTCATAGACCATCAGATGACGCTTGTCGAAGGCAGGTCCTAGTCACGTAATTGCACAGGACAAGGAGGTCAACGTGTGTGATGGCAGCGTGCTGTGCCGGCACATCGTGGAGTCCTAGAAAGTCTTTAGTGCCTGCGGCTGTCCCCTCCTCTGCTCTCTCCCTGGAGAGGACTGCCAGCTCTCAAGGAGAACGCTCCCGGTGCGGTGTCTGCGGCGCCCGTTGTGGGTGACTTCAGGCTTCCCGCTTTTATGTTGCTCTTCCTGGGATTCATTTTTTTATTGTCCTTCTTCCCTACTTGTAGGCCCAGCTCTGGCTTCACATAATCGCTTTTAGACCCAGTTTGGCTTCCCTTCATTAAGCTATGACCCTCCACCCCATTTTTTTTTTTTTTTTTTTTTTTTTTTTTGGGGAGAGGGAGGCAAAGGGGTGGGTGAGAGAAAACTTGAAAGGTATCATTGGTTCTTCAAAAAATTATAGGTGACGATTATACCAGGGAATTGACTGATAGGAGTGGGTGCAGGACAGGAAAGGATCCGAGACACCCCACTACCACCACTCGGAAAGCCCCGAGTCCAGATCGACTAGGGAAAGGCTTAGACACTTTAGTGTATTTAAAGAGCATTTCAGTTAACATTTTCAACTATTTTTAAAGTTTGTGAATGGAGGTTATTTTGGACATTCTTAAATATGAATTCTCCAAAGGCATTTAGCCTTGACTTAATATTGAATCCTAAGGATTTTATGTAAGGTTTTTTTGCAACCTATTTAATTTTTTTATATGCCTAACTTCTGAGGTGCATAAGCCCGTGGTTTGTGTACTGGAACCAAAGTGGAACTCACTGATTCATATTGGATCCCCAGGTATACCTCCTGCTGGTAGCATATGGCTGGAAAAGGCTGTTTGCCTCACACATTGTAACCTGCCTTGGCTAGCAAATGCTTTAAATGTCTCAACTCTCTCTTTTCTGTGTCATGAAATCTTTAAGATTGGCGGACGGAACAGGTATTTTAGTGAGACATTTCTTGAGTACTTGCTTTTTCCTTTTACTTCTAACCAACTAAAAGATAAGGAGGTCCTCATGTTGGTATTTTGCTTGGTTTTATTTTACTGATTTTAAAAGGTATGTAGAAAAATGTAGGCCTTTAAAAAGAAACAGCATGTAGTTCATTTTAACATGCTCCATAGAGTGGATAGGCAGACAGGTACTATGGTAATGTATTCTGTATTTAATAATTTAATATACTCTAGAAAGTAGACCTCATGCATTCTTTCAGCATGATTTTCTTTTAAACTACTTTTCATTTTAAGGGCACCCGTAGCAGAAGCTGATTTTTCAAGGACTATTTAAGTTGTATGCATTCTGTAGTGTTTTCTTAGGTGTGTAACATTTTTAATAACATGCATGCACAGAACACAGTGGTGCCCTGAACCAAAGGAGCAAAAAAAGCCATCACTCATTTCTATAATCGAGCTTTGCTTTCCACAGGCGTGGGATCCAGGATGGTGTCCTCTATGAGGACTTCAACTCTTGGGCTTTAATTCCACTGTTTAATTTTCAGGTACCACAACGACACAGCACAGAGTGTGACCTTTTTCATGTCTGAGCTGATTCTGTTTGCTGGACGTGTCGTCTTCTTACTACTGTTCATTTAGTAATGGGATCACCTGGCCATGCCATGCTCTGGGCTCTCCCTCTCTGTCCATTTCTATTGTGCTTTCCTGGCTAAATCATCTACCATTCTTAACACTGGTAGCTCCTGTCCCATTCCGAGACTCACTTTCTCAGACTTTCCCATCTCCCTCGCTTTCCATGCTCCTCTCCTCTGCCTCCTGGCTCCACACTGGGTGAGGGCTGTATTCCTGCCACTCTGCTCCACCTCAGCCTTGAGAACTCCACGTGGGCTGGGAGGGAAGGTGCTGACCTTTCTCACACTGTGTTTACAATTCCATCACCTCTCAACCTTTGCTTTGACAGGTCTTTACTCACGATTTATTCCTCCAGGTCTTTGATTGGAGAGAGTAACTTTTTAATTCTGTTGTTTTGCAGTTTGGCTCTATAGGAGTGAGTGGCGATTCAGATGCCAGCGTCCCGCAGTATGCGGTTCGTGCCCTTAACCACCCGCTTCTTTGTTTCCCGCCCCTCTGCTTCCGCAGGAGCTCTTGTGCTTGAGTTCAGTGTTAGTGGTAGCGTGGCTCACTCCACTTGGAGGTGGCGGCCGTCTGACCGTGTGTTACCGCTTTGCCGACGGGGCCTCCCAGCCCTGATGCGTGTACACTCTGCGGGCTGCACGCGGGGTGGCTCTGGTTGGGGGCGAAGCTGTGTTGACTGGGAGAGCGTTGGAAATTCAGACATCGAGAGATGACGGGAGTGCGTTTCTCTGGGTTTGATCTCCACCCCGTTTTCTCCCAGACACCGCACTTAACTTGTGGGAATGCCGTTGCCTGTTCTACCCCTTTGTTCACTTTGCGTTAACTGCTGTGGTAACTTTTTCAGGATCTGTGTGAAGAATGGTAATGACATAGTTGAAAAGAAAATGTACTGTTGTGTGTTTCATTTGTGTGATTTCATACCAAAAAATGTGTTTGAACTATATTGTGTGTAATTTGGAAGTCATGTTAATAAAACCTTGCAGTTTCCACTCTGGTTCCGTAGCCTTCATTTTATCTCAGCGCTCAGGTCAGGCCACAGCTCATCTTACCCGTGTGCCCAAGACGTTACTTCCGCACCTCTGTAAGGGGCCAGGCTCGGGGGCTGCCCTCGCGCTCCCCAGATTGGCTGCTGGGTTGCAGCCCGCGGCTTTCACGCAGCCCTCTCGTTAGTGGGCCTCGAAGGTCAAGGGCAACTGCCGCCTCCTTGCCTGCATTCTGGGTGTTGCATGACTCTGAACTGACCAGGCAGACGGCATCGAAGTATGCTGCTGTTGGTTGGGGGTGGAGGAGTTAGTCTTTTTAATTTTTTAAAGCATTACAGATAATTTTTACAAGTCTTCAGAAGAGACTTGTATTCCAGCATGACAATGAAAGACTGAAGATGGGAAGCTCAGTCTCCCGTGACACCGTTCCTCCACGGTGGCGTGTTCTTGCCATGTGCAGGCCTCGCTGGAGGAGGTGGTCACAGTGCATATACCATCATGCATATTTTTCATTTCACGTATCCCACGCGTTTTTCATGTTGTTAGAAATTGCTCATAATTTATGATCTATTTTGAAAATGAAGTCTTTAAAAAGAAGGCAGCTCTGTTTCCAGAAACTGCTGTTAAAGGAAACAAGAAGATGTTCCCATCACACCCCCCGCTCTGCCCTGTGATGGGCCTGTTTCCCCTCTCACCCGGATGCTGGTGTTGGTGTCTGTGCTGGGGTTGGGGGGCGCTGGTGACCAGCTCCAGCCTGCCTGTGCACTGTGATGGGCCCTCTTCCCCTCTCACCCAGATGCTGGTGTTGGTGTCTGTGCTGGGGTTCAGGGGCGCTGGTGACCAGCTCCAGCCTGCCTGTGCACTGTGATGGGCTGACTTCCCTCTCACCCGGATGCTGGTGTTGGTGTCTGTGCTGGGGTTGGGGGGTGCTGGTGACCAGCTCCAGCCCACTCTCCACCTGCAGCACCCTCTCCTTCCTTACATAGAAACAGGACCACCCTTCTCAGCCAGTGCCATTTCCTTTGGTCCCCTTGAGTTTGATGGAAGACATGAGGCTCCCTTGACAGGCCTCTCCCTTCCTTCGTGGGACAGCCTATGGGTCAGTGGCTGTGAGAGTCGCAGATTGGGACATGGTGGCACCCTTTCTGTCATCCCTCTGGTCCAGGCCAGTTTGCAGAGCTTGACAGAGCCACCCAGCAGGACCCTGGGGAAGAGCACAGTGGCCATGGAAGCACTGTTGGGTATGTGGGAAGAAGGCACATGCGAGGTTCCGGTGTGTTCATCCCTGAGAGCAGGTTTCATAGGCTCACTGCCAGGGCTGGAAGCAGGCGGTCCAGGCAGGTGCAGGAGGGCCACACAGCCATTCTTCATGCTCTTCACCTCTGTGTAATGCACATGTGAATTCTAGGGACGTAATTGAAAAGAAAATGTACTGTTGTTTCATTTGTGTGATTTCGTATCAAAAAATGTGTTTGAACTATATTGTATGTAATTTGGAAGTCATGTTAATAAAACCTTGCAGTTTCCACTCTGGTTCCGTAACGCAAATGGGTGCCTTCCACAAGCAGGGTGGCCTGCAGTGGGCAGACGGTGGCTGCTTTCAAAGGTAACATTTTATCACCCTGTTTTCCCCGTTCTCGTAAGGATGAAAAGGAAAGTGCCTTAGTTTGGACCCAAGTAAGGGAGGAAGAAAGCAAGACAAGAGGCAAATTTGGGAAATTGAAATGGAGGAGGAAGCGATAGGTAACAAAAGTGAAATGTGTTGGGTGAATTTCTCAAATCTGATTTAATTTTTAAGCCTAAATCATAATCTGAGAATGCCATGTGATTAGAACCCAAAGCAATTTTCTTCCACTTCAATCCATAGTCCAAGAATAAGTCATTCCTTATTTTTAAAACCTGGACTTTGGGTAATGGGATCTCTACAGAACATGGGCAAAAAACGACTTGACGTTTCAGGGAGAAAATGGGGCTTTCTTTGAATTAAGGGGACACTCAAGAGTGGTAGTTCCTTTGAAGAAGGTATTGTTATTTCCCATCATTGCTCCCCGAGCAGTGCCTGGCATGCTGGAGGTCTTGGTGTGTCTTTATTTAGTGCAACCAATTGCGTGAGGCAGTTTATTTGTGGCAGGCCCCGGGGTGTCCCTGGGCACAGGGGCCTTTGGAGGTTTGGAAGTGGTTTAGGTGTGTGGCACTGGTAACTCCTGTTGAAACATGGCAGCTGAGTCCTGAAATCTCACCCTTGGCGGTTTCTGCCTGTCTCACCTGGAGTGCAGTGGTGTAATCACGGCTCAGTGTAGCCCTGACTTCCTGGGCTCAGCTGATCCCACCTCAGCTTCCCCAGTAGCTGGGACCACAGGCGTGCACCACCGTACCCAGCTAAGTTTTAATATTTTTAGAGACAGGCTTTCGCCATGTTGTCTGGTTTGGTGTTGAACTCCTGGCCCCAAATGATCTGCCTGCCTTCGCCACCCAAGGTGCTTGGATTACAGTTGTGAGCCACTGTGTACACCCGGTCCTTTTCTTATTCAAACATGTATTTGCATGTTTTGAAAGAGTGACTTACAGTCACGTCTGAAGGGAAAACTAAGTGATAGTTCTGTAGGAAACACACAGTGCTGACAATTGATGGCTCTAGGAACAGAAGCACAGAACCACACGTTGTACACCTTGAGGTGCAACTCATTGCTGTGTGCTTAAAAGAAATGAGAAGCACAGCAGTTTTGAAGCTTCACGCTCAAAAATGAAGCTTTCTTGCTGACCTTTGGTGTTGCCTGTAGGCTGCAGCAAGAGGGCAGAGGTCCCTGCGGCTGTTCTCTAGGGCCCGACGCCCATCCAGACAGGAAAGCCAGTCGGGCATTCTGGCCGTGTCATCGCACCAGGCTGCAGAGCTGGACACTGAGGAAACCCCTCCAGAAAGCAAGCCCCACCTCCCGGCCATACCGCAGGTGACCGGAGGACAGGGCAGACGGAGAGGAGTCCTTCTCTGATTCCAAGTAACAGCTGCTGTTGAGAAGAGGAGGTGTAATGAAAACCCACACCTAAGCTCTTTACCCAGCTTTGAAAGCAAGCCTGGATGTTTTCAATCTCAGATGCTAGTCTGTTTTTTCCCTAAAATTGACAATGGAGATAATTTTTTCTCGCCACCAAAGGAGAGCACCTGTGGATGGTGTCTGAAGAATACCATGTTTTATTTATTTTATTTTATTTTATTTTATTTTATTTTATTTTTGAGACAGGGTCTTTGTCACCCAGGCTGGAGTGCAGTGGTGCAATCTCAACTCACTGCAGCCTTGACCTCCTGGGAGAGAGACCCTCCCCTCTCAGCCTCCCGAGTATCTGGGATTACAGGCGTGCACCACCACACCTGGTTAATTTTTGTATTTTTTGTAGAGATGGGGTTTCACCATGTTGCACAGGCTGGTCTTGAACTCCTGAGCTCAAGTGATCCACCTGGTTTGGCCCTTTAAAGTTCTGGGATGACAAGCATGAGCCTTCCAGTGCTGCCCCTGGCTTAGGCTTCTTCCCTGGCCCTTACATTGCCAGGGTGCACCTCAGTCACCAAAGGCAGGCTGTGCCCCCGAGATGATGGCACCATCCTGGCCAGGGAGCCACTGATGACAATCATTCAGATGATGTCATGTGAAGCTTCCTGAAATTTTCTCTTCCATTAGTCTTCGGATTAATCAGAGGAAAACGCTTATATAACAAAATTAATAGATTAAAACCCCAGTTCTTAGAAAAAAAATCAATGAAATAGACAAACCGCTAACTCATTAAGAAAAAAGAATGTACAAATAAAAAGAAACACAAGGAAGGAATTACTATTGATAAAAAGGAGTTTTTAAATTGTAAAACATGTAACATCAAAATTATACATCAATATGTATGATTTCAACTGTCAGTGTCCAGTTCTATGACATATGTTCACATTGCTGCACAGCTGTCCCCACTATCCATCTCCAGAACCGTTTCATCTTACAGAACTGATACTCTGTCCGCATGAAGCACAAACTCTCATCCCCTTTCCCTGAGCCCCCAGCACCCCCCACTCCACTTTCTGCCGGGATCCTATGGTACTTACCCTTTTGTGACTGGCCTATTTCACTTGGCACGATATCCTCAAGGTCCGTCATGTAACAGCCTGCATCAGGATTCCCTTCCTTTTCAAGTCAGAGTCATATTCCATTATAAACACAGAGCGCATCTGTTACCCATTCACCCATCAGTGGATGCTTGGGACGCTTGACAGTGACGCAGGCCGTTATGAACATGAGTGTCCACACATCTTTTCAAGACCCTGCTTCCAATTCTCTTGTGGCTGTATGGGGGTGTGGAAATGCTGGGTCGCATGGCAGTTCTATGTTTAATTTTTGGGAAGCTGGCATCCTCTTTTCCACCGCAGCCGCCACATTTGACATCCCCACCAACAGCGCTCAAGGGTCCCTTCCGTTTCGCCACATCTTCACCAACATGTGCCGTTTTATGTTTCTCTGTTTTTTTGTGTCATAGCCGGCCTAATGGGTGTGAGGGGGAGTCTCATTGTGGTTTGGAGTTGCATTTCCCTGAGGGCTAGTGAGGTTGGGCATCTTCTCATATGCTTGTGGGTCGTTTGTGTGTCTTCTGTGGAGAAACACCTTTTCAAGTGCTTTGCCCATAAGAGAGATTTTGTAAGCAATAAAAGACTACTTTGTAGATCTTTTTGCAGATCATTTAAAAACCTATGTGATATGGATAATTTCGTAGGATAAACAGTGTATCAGTTTCAACTGCTGTGGAGAACTAAAGCTCATACCAGCCAATCTCCACAGAAAAAATAAAGAAAATTGTAAAAAAACAAAACAACAACAACAAAAAAACAAAAACTAGGCACACAGAAAGGCCTACATGTTACAGAGGAATTCTAAATGTTTAGAGACCAGATATAACTTATGCTGCATAAATTGTTCCAAAGCATTTAAATAGAAAATTTCCACGTCTTTTTAATGAAGCAAATATATCAGTTGTATCTAAACCTGGAAGAGATAGCACAAAAAAGATGACCACCCGATAATGTTTATGAATATTGATGCAAAAAAAATCCTAAATAAAATACTGGTGAACCGAATACTACATTAAGAAACAAGGCTGGGTGATATGAGGGTTCTTGTCTGTAATCCCAACACTTTGAGAGGCTGAGGCAGGCGGATCACTTGAGGTTAGGAGTTTAAAACCAGCTTGGCCAATGTGGGGAAACCCTGTCTCTACTAAAAAAAAAAAAAAAAAAAAAATTAGCCGGGTGTGGTGGCAGCACCTGTAATCCCAGCTACTGAGAAGGCCAAGGTGGGAGGATCGCTTGAGCTGAGGAGGCGGAGGTTGCAGTGAGCAGAGATCCTGTCGCTTCACTCTAGCCTGGGCAGCAGTGAGACCCTGTCTCAAAAAAAGGAGGAAAAAAAAAAAGTTTCATGAAGACACAAAAGCAATTCGCAGTGAATTCCTGTCTCGAAGCCCCCATTTGTGGAGGGATATTACATTCCCCGAGGACCCCAGACAGCCTCCCTGACGGCCACGCTTTGGGGCTGCATCAGGAATTTCAGGACCTGGGCGATTCTCCAGTTAACTTTTTTTGTTTTTTCTTTTTGCGGAGCTTACCTGGTCAGGCGGTCCTTCTGTCCCTGCCCCAGGGTGAGCCCCGAGGCGCCCCGGCCCTGCGCCCCCAGTGTCCCCGCACCAGCCCAGTGCGGCCTCCAGCTGGCTGCGTCAGAGCAGGGAGCCCGGGCCCGCCTGGCTGCCCAGAGAGTCCCAGAAGGCAGCGCAGGGACAGCCCCGCTCGAGCCCGTGGCTAAAGGAGGCCGGGCCCCCGCGCACCCTCGCACTCGGTCCCCCGACCGCGAGGCTCCGCGCGCGCATCTCTGCAGGGCGCGGAGCCTCCAGCCCCGGGAACCCCTGGGCCGCCCGCTGCGGACCAGGACTGCGCTCTGTCTGCCCACGGCCCCCGCCTGGCACAGCCTCTGGGGACCTTTCCTCAGTGCTGCCTGGACATCCGAAGGGGCTGGGATGCCTGTCCCTGCTGGGAGCGAGCACCAGGAGCGGGTGAGGGGTGCGCCACAGGCTTTCCTGCCGGCCGGAGGGGACCTCGTGCCCCTTCTCTGCCTCTGTCCCTCTTTCTCTCTGACCCTACTCTCTCTCTTCCCTCTTCTCCCCTCTTCGTTCCCCCCAGCAGCCCTACCTATTCTTGGGCACGCCCAGAAACCCGCGGAGATCTGTCCCCTGGGCCTGCCCCCTCCTCTCTGGCCCTTTGAGGATTACAATTTGTTAAGAAAGAACAAGTTAGCAACTAGTGTTTCTAAACAGTGAGTGTTCACACATTCCAGTTTCATATGAAAAGTTTGCCTTACGCGTCTGATAGCCAGAACATTGACGCCACTGGGGTCTCCTCTGCTCCGCCCAGCCCCGGGCCTGGACGGTCAGTGCCGGCTCTGCTGACACCATCTGCGTCCACCCAGAGGGTCAGGTGGGAACAGCGCGTGTCTGGCCCGCACTTCTGTTCTTTTTTTTTTTTTTGTTGTTGTTGTTGTTGTTGTTGTTATTGAGACGGAGCCTCGCTCTGTCGCCCAGGCTGGAGTGCAGTGGCCGGATCTCAGCTCACTGCAAGCTCCGCCTCCCGGGTTCACGCCATTCTCCTGCCTCAGCCTCCCGAGTAGCTGGGACTACAGGCGCCGCCACCTCGCCCGGCTAATTTTTTGTATTTTTAGTAGAGACGGGGTTTCACCGTGTTAGCCAGGATGGTCTCGATCTCCTGACCTCGTGATCCGCCCGTCTCGGCCTCCCAAAGTGCTGGGATTACAGGCGTGAGCCACCGCGCCCGGCCTTCTATTCTTTTTTTTTTTTTTTCCAAAACCAGATAAATTTTGCGAGATCACAAAACAGCGAAATAAAAAAACTATTCCATGCACCGCATGATAACTACGTTAAGTAAACTAACAATCAACATAACATGAACCAGAGCGATCGTCAGGAAGAATCAGATAGTGGCCTTCTATTCTTAACCTCTCAGTGTATTCAGGTTTCCCCAGACAGAGCTGTTAGCATATCGACAGCTAAAAACCCAACCAAAACCACAACCAGCGAAGTAACACGGCGACAATGGGCCTTGGGTCTGCGAGGGCAGGGAGTGCAGGTTCCGCTGCTCAGCCGGAGGCGCAAGGACGGCCATGGGGCTCCAGTACAAGGACCAGGCCCCACGGGCTTTGGGTGACACCGTTGGCCACGAGCAGCCCCGTCCACGCTTGGACAATGAGCAACCGCAGCCGGCCGCGCAGCTTGGGGGCCGTCTCCCTCTCCAGCCGCCGGGTCCTCTGGTCCACGACTGGCTCTTGCCCTGATTCCATTGGGGCTGAGTCACAGCCAGGGAAGGGGCTGAGGCAGAGCAACGCTGGGTGAACCCCGTCTTCCCGAGGCCATGCTTGCACCAGCAAGAGAACACAGTGAACCCCCTGAGCACCAACAGGCCCCATACCCCACACGGGCAGCCCAGGCCTGGGGAGGAGCCTGTCCTTCTCCCTACCTGCCACACTGGCCATGTCCATAACCCTGCCCAGCATCCCATCCAGGCCGTGTGGGTCCACACGTGGCCACCAGCTTCCTTTCAGGACAAGAGAAAACTGAGCCTCTCCTGTTCCAACAGGCCTTTCTGGGACCTGTCCTGCTGGCCTGGTGGCAGCCGAGGTATGTGATGGGTGCCAGCCAGCCTCCCCTCCCATGACCCCGAGAAGTCCTTCCAGCCCCTCCCTGAGCCTGCTCCTGGCTGAATCCTTGTGTAAGTGGATGCGGGGTCTGGAGACACCCCCAGCCGGACCAGACCCCATGAGGAGAAGCTGCGCAGGAGCCTGCAGGACTCAGTCCAGGTCAGGGCTCTCACACCCGCTGGGTGGCCTCTGCTTCTTGGTGTGGCTGTGCCCAGATTCCCTGGGCGTGTGCGTGTTTAACCTGCTCGGAGATACCAGTGCTGCCCACATTCGTTCATCGGTTGCTTATTCACTCACTCATTCATGAACTTGATATTTACTGAGTGCCACTGTGTGGCATTTCTGCGGTGATGGACACAGTGGGGCTTCTGCAGTGGACACAGTGGGTCTCCTGCGGTGATGGACACAGTGGGGCACGGCAGCGGACGGCACAGTCCAGCCCTGTCCGTGTGAACCAGACAATTCTGGTGGCAGAGAGCTGGCTTCATGGCAGGGGTAAAAACACGCCCAAGGACACCAGCACTTGGCCTTTGTGTGCCCCGAGCCGGCAGAGCTGCCCTGGCTTGCCTGAGACATCGCGGGTCTTGCAGCAGATCTGGTTCCCTATGGAGCCATCTTGGGAAAATGTATACTTTTTCCATGGATGAGTATATTTGAGAAAGGCCTTTTGGGGTACCAGTGTTGAGCCTGGCATGAAGGCAAACCTCATGGCTTCATGGCCAGCCCACCTAGTTCTTTTTTCACCCCACACTCCTCAAGATCCTTCTCTGAATGGCTCTGATTACTTAAAAAGTGAAAATCACCATCAAAGGTCGAAGACTTACTATCGTTTCAGATATTCCTTACAAAAAACAAAACAAAACAAAACAAAAAACTACACCATTGGCTTTGGAAGCAATAGCAAAAGCAGAGGCCCCAAATCTCTCAAATGTGCGCCCAACCAGCTTCCTGGCGGCCGCTCCAGGATGTTCTCGTGACCAGGTAAAAACCGGCATGGGTTTAGAGAGGAAAGGAGAAACAAAAACAAATCATTTCTTAAACATTTTTAAATTGAAATATTTTGTTTTTGCTTACAAAGAACTAAGTTGTCATTGAGACAAATTTGGAAAATATAGAGGAGGAAAGGGAGAAAATAAAGTCACTTATAATTGCATCGCCCAAAGAGTGGGTTCCTACACACACACACACACACACACACATGCACCCAAGTGGGCCTGGCTGCACACCGTGTTGTGGAACCAGCTTTTGTCACCACGTAATGTATGTAAATATTTGCTCAGGAGGTTAAATATTCTTCCCCAGTGTCACCTTACATAACTGAGTAGCAATCCCTCACATGGATGGGCCTTAATTTCCTTAACCCCTAGTGATGGCAATTTAGGCTGCTGCCCAAATTTGTTCTACTATAAATACCACTGTCGAAAACATACTAGTGGCTATGTCATGTGCAAATCCATAATCATTTCCTTGGTGTAAATTCTAATTAATTAAAATTACTGAGCCAGTGAACACATACAAATGCTAAGGCTTTGGTAACTTATGGCCAAGTTTTAAAAAAGATACATTGACTTCCGCCCCCGTTGGAACCCCAGGTTAGGAGAAGGAGCATCTCCCAAGGCATGGCAACTCTACGTTCATGTCCTAAGGACTTCTCCCTCCCAGCATCCATCCCCCTGGAACTGCTGGGCTGGCCCGGAACTCTGTGTCTGTCAGGTGGAGTGTAACCACCTGGAAAGAAGAGGCGGGCACTGCCGTTTGCGAGGAAGACTAAGCGCAAAGGTGGAAGCTGCAATGAGCCCCGCAAATGGGAGGGTGTTTGGGAAGAATGACAGGGGTGGAGGGTCTGGGCTTGCCCAGGGCAGCGCCCCCCCTGCTCTGGCTTCGTCTGGGTGGTGCAAGGAACCAAGCAGACTGTGAGTGCCACAGCAGAGCGTTTCCTGGCTCCTTCCCTTAACTGCGCAGTGTGGAAAACGATTTACCTTCTCAAAGTTAAGTTTCCTTGTCTGTGATCTGAGGAGACCCGCGTCAGCACGATCCGGAAGTTAAAGGCGAAGGCAGGCTCAGAACCACTGTAACTTTCCTCAGTGATAGGATGGGTGGAGAGGCAGAACAACTGGGAGGAAAGACAGAACCCACCCCCTAAGTGTTTCATGTTAAGAATCTGTCTTCCCCCACCCACACACGAGATCCTAGGCAATTTCAGGGAAGAGTGGAGGAATTATTTAAGATCTTCTTTAGCCCCTGGTATAGGTCCGGCTTGAATCAAAAGTTTCTTCACAGATGGGCTCAACCATGACTGAGCCACTGAAGAAGATGGTCGGCTCTCCCTCCCCATCTCCATAATCCCTCCCTCCCTCTGTAATCCCTCCCTCTCCATAATCCCTCCCCTCTCCATAAACCCTCTCTCCCTCCATAATCCCTCCCTCCATAATCCTTCCCTCGCTCCATGATCCCTCCCTCGCCATAATCCCTCCCTCTCCATAATCCCTCCCCCCTCCATAATCCCTCCCTCTCACTATAATCCCTCCCTCCATAGTCCCTCCCTCGCCATAATCCCTCCCTCTCCATAATCCCTCCCCCCTCCATAATCCCTCCCTCTCACTATAATCCCTCCCTCCATAATCCCTCCCTCTCCATAGTCCCTCCCTCTCCATAATGCCTCCCCCCTCCATAATCCCTCCCTCGCCATAATCCCTCCCTCCCTCCATAATCTCTCCCTCTCCATAATCCCTCCTTCCATAATCCCTCCGTCTCACCATGATCCCTCCCTCCCTCCCTCTGTAATCCCTCCCTCTCCATAATCCCTCCCCTCTCCATAAGCCCTCTCTCCCTCCATAATCCCTCCCCCTCCATAATCCCTCCCCCCCTCCATAATCCCTCCCCCTCCATAATCCCTCCCCCCTCCATAATCCCTCCCTCTCTCCATAATCCCTCCCTCTGTTCATGGCCCTGCTCCCTCTCTCTCTCTGTGGCCCTACTCTCTGTCTCCCCACATGGCCCTGCTTTCTCTCCCTCTCTCCATGGCCTTGCGGTCTCTATCTCTCCCTGTGACGTCTCTCTTTCTCCCTTCCCGTGTGGCCCCACTCTCCCTCTCTTCGTGGCCTCTCTCTCTCTCTGTCTCTCTCTGTGGCCCCGCCTTCATTCTCTCCATGACCCCCCTTCTCTTCATGGCCCGTGTCCTCCGACACTCCCACTGGAGCTGAGGAGAAACCATTCATCCAACCTCGCCGGTTCTGCCTCCTGCCGGGGGGGAAGGAGTGTCCACATCCAGCCCACAAGTTCCTGTGCCCTCCTCGCCCCACGGCCCCTGTCTCACGAGCCCTCCCCTCTTCTCAGAGAGGGATTTGGTGTTTAAGCTGTGCCTTAGACGTTCTCCTTCCCTAAGCTAGAGGATTTATATTCCTAGCTAGCGCTCTCCTGCTCAGTGGTTTAGGTGCCCTGAATTGAGGTGTGGTCGGGAATGCTAATTCCAACCCAGTTGTGAGGCTGGCCCTGAAAACAGTGCCCAGTCCTTCTCCCCTCATGCCTCATCTCCTGCCTCTCTGCGCCTCTCTCTCACACACTAGCACACAGGATGCACACTCACAGACACACATATGCACACACACTCATACACACAAATGGACATTCACACTCGTGCACACTCATACATGCACATTCACTCATATGAACATTCACACACTCATACACACAAATGCACATTCACACACACATGCGCACACTCACGCACATTCACACAATGCACATTCACACACTCATACACACAAATGCACATTCACATTCACACTCGTACACACGCACATTCACTCACATGGACATTCACACACTCATACACAAATGCACATTCACATGCGCACACTCAAGCACATTCACACTCACAATGAACATTCACACACTCATACACACAAATGCACATTCACATTCACACTCATGTACACACACATTCACTCACATGCACATTCACACACATACACAAATGCACATTCACACACATGCACACACTCATGCACATTCACACAATGAACATTCACACACTCATACACACTCACAAATGCACATTCACACACATGCACACACACACATTCACACACATGCACACTCACATATATGCACGTTCACACACATGCACATTCACAAATGCATTTGCACAGACACACATGCACATTCACATTCACACACATGCACATTCACACACGCACATTCACACACATACACACATGCACACACATGCACATTCACACACAAATGCACATTTGCAGATACACATGCACATTCACACACATTCACATACATACAAATGCACATTCACTTTCACACTTGTGCACATTCACACACACATGCACACACACACATGCACATTCATACATTCATACAGACTACAGACACACTCATGCACACTCACAGACACATATGCACACACACATACACAGATACATACACCACTCACACTCATACACTGACATATACACATTCACACACTCATATATACACCATTCACACGCCCACTCGCACATATGCACATTCACACACACATGCATGCACACACAGACACGCATACACAGACACAGACACACTCAAACTCACACTCATACATGGACACATTCACACACACTCATACACAGTCATCCCCTTGGACACCCCAGTGGCCCCAGTGGCAGCCAGTGGATCTGTGTCTCTGTGGCATGGACAGAGAGTGGCCAGAGCCCATCTCTCTTAGGAGGCCTCAGGGCCCCACCTGCTCCTTGGTGGGGACCAAGGTCACAGGCTGCAGGAGGGGCAGGAGGAGCAGTGGTGAATGCCCACCCCAGAGGCTGGTAGGGCTGGGCAGAGGGACACGACGTGACAGGGAGAGCCGCTGGGTGTGCCCAGCCAGGGGCCGGGGCAGGTGTGGGAAGTAGGCAGGCCTGTCCTGGTCTAGCAGGTCCCACTGGAGGAAGCTCCCCCGGGCTGCTTAAGACAATGAAAGCCTCCACCGTCTGTCTGGCACACTTGCAGACCGAAGTATTTTTAAACTCATTTCCCTGACCTAAAAAGGGTCTTTTTTGACTGAACACCTAGTCTTTGAGGACTGACACCAGCACTCTGCCTATAAATAGCTTTGATCGCCTGCCAGGAGGGTCGCTGTGGCTGCTGTGGTGTTCAGGGACAGCTAGGGCCTTTGCAGGTGTCTGGGGACCTAGGGTCACCTCCTGCCTATGACCCCAGCAGGGGGGATCACATGGAGTTATTTTAAATTACAGAACTGGGAAGAGGTGCCGGGGTTGGGGCATGTTGTCAGCTGGCATTCTGTCGACCATGCCCAGGCAGGTGGCTGAGACCCCCCATCTCACAGCTGCCTCCTTGCCCTCGCCCTGTTTGCTGTTCACCAAGGCTGCCTGGGTACCTTAGCATGGGGATGTGAGGGGCTGTGTGAGAGAGAGGGACTCAGGAGGGGGGTGTGGGCAGGACCAGAGACCCACAGTGGCCTATGATGCCTTGGATGGGATCCTGGGTCTGTGCATTTTAAAATTAGTTCATCATCTTGTATTCTGGAAGTGTGTTCCTTATATTGAACTAGGAAAATATAGCAAATAGAACAAATCTGCCTGTATTTTTTTAAGTTAACTGAAATCCAGCCAGGCACAGTGACTCACACCTGTAATCCCAGCACTTTGGGAGGCTGAGGTGGGCGGATCACCTGAGGTCAGGAGTTCGAGACAAGCCTGGCCAGCATGGCGAAACCCCATCTCTACTAAAAATACAAAAATTAGCTGGGCATGGTGGCGGACACCTGTAATCTCAGTTATTTGGGAGGCTGAGGCAGGAGAATTGTTTGAACCCGGGAGGCGGAGGTTGCAGTGAGCTGAGATCGCACCACTGCACTCCAGCCTGGGCAACAGAGCGAGACTCCATCTCAAAAAACAAAAACAAAAAACAAAAACCACAAATACACACGCACACACACACACAAAATAAATAAAATAAAAATAAATAAATAAATAAATAAGTACAGTTACTGAAACCCCACCACGTGTTGGTGTGCTGCCTAATTCCAGCCAATGCTTCATCTTAGCAACAGCTGAGATCTCTCTGGGCTGCATACGATCTGCCTCTGCCTTGGACCGTTTTGATGCGTCGCCTGGCAGCTTTGTACATTCATTTATCTTTTTCCACAGTTGTAATAATTGCCTGATGACTTCAACCTTTTTTTTTTTTTTTTTTTTTTTTTTTGGCTGAGGTCAATTCTCTGGGCTGCATTCTTCCAATCCACCTCGTGGAAGTCCTGGGCACATCTCAGCCACTTCTCTTTCCTTCTCTTTTCTCTTCTCCTGGGGTCTTTCCCTTTTTGGCTCTCAGCCCCAGAACTCACCTTCCTTCCCTCTTTTACCATATTTCCTGCCTCCTGAAGCCCCAGCCTCATGTATGCTCACAGCCCTCCCAGTGGAGCAAGGAAGGTTCCAGTGTCTAGAACAGAGAGTGAGCTGTGACCAGAGGAGAGGTTGGCAGCGTTGGTACATTCGCTGAGGGATCTTGGGAGAGGTGCCTGTGGCTCAGGGTAGGCTGCGCCTCTGCCCCACTCTGCCTGGCTGGCCGGGTGTCCAGGGCAGGTGCTCCCCACAGAGGGACATCTAGGACGGGGGCTCCCTCACCACTCCCTTCTTTCATTCTTGATGTGGCCCTGGACACAGAGCAGGGACTTTAAAATTGCTCCCACAACCCACTAGTGGGTCCTGAAATCAATTAGTTGCCGGCTTGAATAGAGAGATGATACTGTGGTGTAGGGTAAATATTCTTGGCAAACTCTGGCTTTGGTGTGACATACGTGTGCAGGTGCTGCGGTGACAGCGTGTGCCCCGGTGTGTGTGGCCCGTCATCCCACACGGTTACTGCACACTCAGCCTGACACGGTTTCTGTACATGTTATAAGCAATCTTCCAGTAGGTTTTTATTTCTGAAAATTTTTTTGTGACAAAGGAGAAAAAGCTGAACGAGGTGGTTTTTCTTTCAGACACAACCTCAAGGCAGGGCATCCCTGGGGCAGCTGGTCACCACCCAGAGAGTGGGGCTGTCTGTGGCGCTGGGGAGGGCCTCCTATCCCAGGACGGCCAGCCTTGGCCGGGCCCCCGGGTCCTCCTGATGCTGGCCCTGCGTCGCCGCCGGCCTGGGTTGGGCTAACCCTAACCCAGCTCCAAGCACTTGCTAGTGGTGAGGCAGCCTTTGTGTTTCACCAGCCTGGATTCCAGAAGGGTGTTCCTTAGGGTCAGCAGAAACGCTCCATCTCTTCACCTGGGTTCTCCTATGTTCTAAACGCTTTCCACCCAGGCTTTGACTACAAAAGGACACCACCCGTCCCTGTTTCAGAGCGAACACTGTTTCTGTCCACGCACCTCTGTCCGGGGGTCGGCGCCCCTCGGCCTGGCTGTCCCATCCCCTCCTCCGCACGCCCAGAGCCCTGGCCTTCCCCGTCTGGCACATATGTTAGTCCAGCCTGAGACCTGCTTCTGGAGCTAGAGAGGATGGGCTGGAGGGAAGGGGCTGCTGCAGTGGGTGGGTGGCCCCGGCCGAGTCTGTGCCGCCTCTGCTCCCCGCGAAACCTTGCGCCCCCTCTGAGACCCGCTCTTGCATCTGCACAGAGGGAGTCGTGGTGACAGGATGAGGTTTCCCGTGGAACCCTTAGGACGGCTCTGGGTGCTCGGGACTCGGTCGCTATCAGGGTCAGATGTCAGAGGTGGCCTTTGCCCTCTGCCCTCAGCCAATACTCTTCCTGATTTCCAGATTTTTCTATTTATTTCCTCTCTTGTGCTGACGGCTGGCAGCATCCCCTCACATCTCCCACGCCCCTTCCTCCGTGTCTTTGGCTGAGGCCTCCTGCGGGTCTCGGACTCAGGGCGGCGTCTCCGGACCGGCCCCAGCACCCCGAAGCTGGACCGACCCCTCTGGAGAGGAAGGCGTGTGACCCCCCTGGCTCTCATCTCGCCGCCCCTCCTTGCCGCTCCCGTGGGTGGAGGTGGCCTGTGGTCATCTGCCCTCGGTTTGAAGGGACTCTGACGCTCGAATCCTTAAGGGCTCACCGGGGCTGTCCGACCTCGGCCCAGGGCTACGGCCCCGCGGCCGCCGCCTGCGCTTCCCCGACGCGAGCACCAGAGGGCGCCCAGACTCCACCAGGGCAGCGCGGGGACGGCTCCCTCCAGCCCGGGACCCAAGTCCGAGGCTCCCTCCAGCCCCGGACTCCGGCTCCCCGCATCCCCGAGTCCACGGCTCCCCCCAGCACACGGACCCCGGCTCCCCCCAGCCCCAGGACCCCGGCTCCCCACAGCCCCGGGACCCCAGATTCCCCCAGACCCCAGACCTCGGCTCCCCGCAGCCTCCGACCCGTGGCTCCCCTCAGCCCCAGGCCCCAAGTTCACGGCTCCCCCCAGCCCCGGGTCCACGGTTCCTCCAGCCCCGGGCCCCAAGTCCACGGATCCCTCCAGCCCCGGGACCCCGGCTCCTCCCAGCCCCGGGTCCACGGCTCCCTTCAGCCCCAGGCCCCAAGTTCACGGCTCCCCCCAGCCCAGGGTCCACGGTTTCCTCCAGCCCCGGGCCCCAAGTCCACGGCTCCTTCCAGCCTCGGGATCCCGGTTCCCCCCAGCCCCTGGACCTTAGCTCCTCCCAGCCCCCGACCCGTGGCTCTCCCCAACCCCAGGCCCCAAGTCCACGGATCCCTCCAGCCCCGGGATCCCGGCTCCTCCCAGCCCCGGGTCCACGGCTCCCTTCAGCCCCAGGCCCCAAGTCCACGGCTCCTTCCAGCCCGGGACCCCAGCTCTCCCCAGCCCCGGGACCCCGGCTTCCCCCACGCCCGGGCTCCAAGTCCTCGGCTCCCCACAGCTCTGGGACCCACGGCTCCCCATAGCCCCGGGCCTCCAATCAGCGCCTCCTCACAGCCCTGGGACCCTAGCTCCCCCAAGTCCAGGGCCCACGGCTCCCCACAGCCCCGGACCCTGGCTCCCCCCAGACCCGGGACACTTCTGGAGAAGAAGCCAGGAGCTGGTCCAATGGCAGGTGCCATCTGCACCCAGCACCCCGCAATTCTGGAGAGAGCATGGAGGTGCAGGGAGAGGAGAGAGCCCGGACATGAGTAGGTAAAGTCCCCCAGACGCCCACGCTGTGCTGCCAGTGCCTTTTACACGCGGAGGCTGTGGGGGCTGAAAGACGACCGGGAGCCCTGGCTTGACCAGGGCTGGAGAGGAGGAGAGCACCAGCCCGCATCCCTCGGAAGCCGAGTTGGAACTGTAGAAGGAGCCTCCTGCTGCAGTCTGCTGGTGTTCGGTGCAGATCCAAACCGTGGATGGGCTCCAGGGCACGCCCAGGAGGGGCGGCTGCTTCTCTCCCCGGTGGTGCTGGTCGCTCTGCAGCTCGGCCCTGGGGGAGCCAGGCCCAGGACAGTGCCCCAGTCGGAATCTTTGGGAGGTGGGACCTGGACACTGGGCCAAGGCTCACCCTCTGAGGCCCCAGGCACGGGAGGGAAGATTGTGCTGTCCCTTGCCACTCACAGAATAGTAGGAAGAACAGCAGCCCTAAGAATGGCGCGCAGGGGAGTAAACACGGGCAGGCTCAACCGTGCCTTGACTTCCCAGGCTGCGCAGAGACTCTGACCCTCTTTCTGAAATGGTAGGGCCCACATTGTCCTCTCCACAGTCCCATTCCTCTGTGGAGGCTCCTGGCCGGTGGGGCCTGCCTGCTAGAGGGCCGCCTGGGCCATGAGAGCGCAGAGTTCTGGCCAGAGGCCTTCAGCTGGGATTCTGAGACCTAAGCCATGGGGTGAACAGACGCTCAAGGGGTGGGGCCTTCACGCTCCTCGCAGAGGCAATGGGTTTATTTTGCTGTCTTTAGGTTGCAGGGTTCTAAGGCAAATCCTTACGTTAACCTCAGATCTGGAGGAAGGAGCTTTCCCAGGTGCAATGGGCTTTGCTGTCCACTTTCCCCGGAAGCAAACGCTTGGGCCCTCACCTGGGACGGAGGGTTCCATCCAGGCATCAATTCTGTGTGGGGAGAGTTCTTTCCTTTGATTCCTGGCGCAATCTGTCTTCTACTCTATCTTCAGTTTTCCGATGTGCAACCCTCTTTTTTCAACCTCTTTACCCCATCTGAAAACACAGCTACCCTCATTTCCAAACCAAAGATAGCCATTAAAATGCAACCCTCCATACCGCTTTCATGCCTCCCTCTTCACTAAGAGGACCCAGTGCTTGTTTATAGAGTGAAATGTGAAAAAAAAGTTTGTTCTTAATTTGAGAAAATTAAGCTCAGCCAAAAAAAAAAAAAAAAAAGAAAGCATCTCCAAATCCAGACTTACTGTTTTCTCACTATGGTGTGATCTGCACGGATGAGAAGAGTAACACCCGTGCGGCTTCTGCTAACTGCTCTGGGGACTCCGCGGGCTGTGTCTGGGCCCCGCCTCTCCTGCACAGGGTGTGCCTCGCACACACTTGATCAGCATCGAAGGGTGCTGTTGCCCTGCCAGGCAGACGTGGCTGCCCCCGGGGTCTTCCTGGACTTGTTAACCTCCTGAGGCCCCTGTGGCTCTCAGGAAGAAGCAGGAGTGGGTGGGCAATTCTAATTGAATTCTAATTGAGAAATACGCTGCGATGGTAGACAGGCCACTGTGTTCCAACTCCTGTCCTCAGCCCCCAGCCCCTATGCCAAGCTTGATTTCAATCCAAAATCCTAGAAAGAGGGTTGGCAAACTTGGGCAGAGAGCCAGAGAGTAAACACCAGGCTGTGCGGGATGGGTGGTTTCTGTTGCTTTCCTCTGGGCTAGTGGAGAAGCTACTTCAGACAATACGTGAGTGAGTGTGGGTGTGTTTCAATAAAACTATGGATGGACACTGAAATTTGGGTTTCACGGAATTGTCACATTGAGGAATAGCAGTCTTCGTTAGATTTTTTGTTTTTAAACGTTAAAAAATGTAAAAACAGTCTCAGCCCAGGGGCTATGTGAAAACAGGCCTCAGACCAGATTTGTCCCAGAGGCCAAAATTTGCCTAGCTCTGTCCTGGAACATAAATCCCAGGGAGTGCCCAGAAACGGCAGGGTTCACGAAGGGTTTTGTGACTCCTTTTCAAGAAGTCACACGGAAGTCACTTCCTGGGCTTCTCAGCCTCCTGGAGTGGATCACCATCCGGAAAGCCAGAGCGGCCGCACTGAGGAAGAGCTGGCTCCCCGCAGGCCCGCTTGCCTCCCCGGCAGGTGCTCTGCTGCTTTCTTGCCAAATCTTGCAACTGACCAGCATTCCCTGCATGTCTGCCCCATGTTTCCCCTGTGGGTGTGATGCTGACAGCTCTGTCAACTCCCTCAGACAGTGGCGTCACGTGCCTGCCTCCTAGGACCAGTAAAAAGTCCCAAAGCCTGACCAGTCCCACCCATTGAGAGAACGGAGTCTACACGCTCAATGAGAATTTCCTTCACATTCCCAGCGCTACCTCGTGGAAGACGATGAGAAACACAGATGACAGTTTGGGAGCGGGTTCTGCCACATCACAGACACTGAAGAGAGTCTCTGTAATTTCTTTAATTATTCAAACAATAGAGCACAAAGATAACAGTTTCAAGTACATTCTGATACACGTTTTGACAGGAATAGATATGCATTTAGTCATGAGGGAGGCTGGCAGCAACCACCAAGCGTACATTTTGCACAAACTCTTGGCTCCGTCAACCCTGAATGCGAAGTGGGCCCCTCGTCCTGGCGGGGCTGGGCTGCACCCTCTCGATGCCCTGTACCTAGTTTCTCTAAGCAGTGGTTTCCTTTCCTTGCCTGTGAAAAAGAGAATTTTAAATACAAAGCAGTGGGCGGATCTTAAGAAGACAGACCAGGAGGGCTGGGGACAGCACCCAGCGGCATGGACCCTGCCACCGGGCCTGTCCAGGAGGCAGTGCCACCCAGGAGTCAGGATTTCCCATCTGGGTGAGGGTCTGCTCCAAGGTGCCCCAGTCACCAGCAGAGCTGCACCATGGCCTCAGGCACCTTGGGACTTGGCCAATGACTGGCTTCTCTCTGACCACCTGGGCCGCACGGCCACATCGCCAGGTCTGTCAACACAGCCAGAGGAGCTGCTGTGCCCAGTGCTTCTGGCTTCACTTTTGACTGACTTGAAATTATACCGAACTGTCAAAAGAACAGAAACCATCACACTTCCTCCGAGATTGTAAACATCAGCCTGGAACCTGCTGACCATCTAGAACACCAAAGCAAAGTCTTTTACAGAAAATAGCTGAGGACTGCTCCTGCACAGAGGGCCCGGCCCTGCGGAGGCTCCAGAGGCCCTGTGCCATCCACCTGGGCACACAGCCTCCCCGGAAGGCCACTCAAGGGCAGACCCTCAGCAGAGCAAACCTTCAGGGACTGGTCCCAGCCTCAGGAGCGAGCCCCTGACAGGTGGGGCTGAAGTCTGTTCACTCCCACTCCCTAAGCCTGGACCACCTTCCACACAGGCTCCAGCTGCTAGGAGGCCCCGAGCTCACGCAGCGCCACCCTTCCAAGGCTCAGCCTGCTCAGATAATTTAGCCCAAAGCACAAAGCATGGCAGACATCTTCTGTAAGCCAAAGAACTGGTAGTAGTCCTCCACCTGGGACCCTGACAACCGCCAAGGGCAGAGACCCTCTTGGCCTCCAAGGCAGCATGAAGCATGGAAGGACCTTCCCCAGCCCAGCACCCACAGCAGCATGCTCACTCAACAGGGATCAAAGTCCACACCTGACCGCCATGTCACACAGACAACCAGCGTAGCCTGAGGACCTCAACAGCAGCCCCGACATTCCAGCGACTGGCCCATGCCACTGTGGGCTTGCCACTCGGATTTAAGGGGACCCTCAAGAAAAGAGGATAGAGCTTCAGAGAAGATCAAACCTGGTCCTCTCTTCTAAGGATGCTTTCTGGAAGGGGCACAACAGGACCTCAGAAAGCAGCAATGAACCTCCTCCCTACGGATCACAGACAGCACGAACAGGGTCAGGCCAGGGGTCTGCCCAGCAACCACACACAGGAGTCCTAGGAGAAGGTTCTCGGTGGCCGTCTCCAGGCCACCTCCTCTGGGCTTACACATTAGGCTTTGCTAGTTAAGGGGTGGGGTTAGGGGGACAGCACAGTCCCCACAGGTGGCACCCCCAACCTTTGGGAGCGTAGGAGGAGCATCACACAATAAATACAAACAGAGCTGAGGTTTCTCCAGCCATGAGAAGAAAGAAGTTGGTTTGTGTGCCTACTTTGGTTACCTAAGTCAGTCAGTCTGAGTTCACAGTATAAGCAACACATCTAAATAGAATGTTGGGAGCGCCTGTGAGCACTGGGTTTCCCAAGCAAAGAAGCCAAAAAAAAAAGAAAAAGGGCTGCAACGGGGATTCTTAGTTATTAGATACTAAGCGGTCTGTGCATGGCACATTTTATTTCTATAAAACTATTACAAAATATTCAAAAATACATTTTAGTAAATTTACAGCAGTTATTTCTCAATTTATTAATGCAAAAACATCCTTTTGTTTTCTCTGTACAAACTGCAGGCTCCATCCTCATGGGCTCATCACTATGTGCGCTTTTAAAAAATATTATTTTCTAATAAATTCTTTGAAGTTAAAAATAACAGAGTTCTTCCAGTTTGTCAAAAAAAAAAAAAAAAAAAAAAAAAAGAAAAAGAAAAAGAAAAAGAAAAAAAAAGCAAAGCAAAGCAAAGTGTGTGCTGTGTGTGTGTAACAGTCTTGGCTTCCAAGAATGTGGCAAAATGGTGAATACAAAGGGAATATGAAACCATAAAGACAACAGAGGAGATGGCTGTTACATCGGAAACTAGTTAAATTAAAATAATATATTTTCATATTTTACACTATTTCAAAAATGAAATGTAATTCAGTTAAGTATTGATCTCTCAAAAAATCTAATTTACAATTCTGTGTATAAAAATATAATTTGTGGACCCCCATGAAGCACGTTTGAGTTTGCACTTGCTGAGAAGCAGGAGATGGAAGGGAGGGATGGCAGGGACAGAGGTTTGCTTTCTGACAGCCGGGACGAGGGACATGTAGAAAAATAGACTCTGAGCAGGTTGCTTGGCCTCACAAAATAATCTTTCCCCCGTGAGTACAGTTCACATGATCATAATAAATTATCCAAGAAACAAACTATTTAAGGCTCTTGAAGGTCCGGTTCATATTATTTAAAACATCTATTCATACCAAATAAATAGCCAGGAGAGGAGGAAAAAATAACCAAAATAAAACAATAACCAAAAAATTCAAAAAATATATATCAACTAAACACAACAACAAAACTTCCCGGGGTCCTTGTTTCCTTAGAGTCTACTTTGGACTGTCCTACTTTATTATTATTATTATTATTATAATAACTCAGTCTGGTTCGTGCGCCTTTTCCGAGTGTCTTTTTGCTTTGCGTTGCTGTTGCTGCCCCGCCCCGCCCCCTCCCGCGCCCCTCCCCGGGCCCCCCAGCTTCAGCTGGACTTGACCGCCATGCCCAGCGGGTGCAGGGCCTCGCTGTCCAGGAGCCAGGTGCCTATTTGGTAGAGCAGCTGCGAGTACCAGTGGATGCCCGCGGTGGCCCCCGCACCCGTAGCGTCGGCTGCACCTGGCGCAGGCGGGGGTACTCGGCTGCCGCCGCCCCCGCGGTCCCCACCGCCGCTGTCCCCGCCGCGGTCCGTGCGCGCGGGCGCCAGTGCAGCCAGGAGCGCGTGTGCCAGGCGGAAAGGCGCGAAGGCCCGGTGCGCCCAGCCGTGCTCCTCGATGACGGCGTAGCACGAGGCCAGCACCCGGTTGATGAGGATGGTGCCCTGGGCCGTGAGCGGCGCGTAGGCGCCCGCGGCCTCCTCGCGTAGGGTCACGCTGTGTACAGCGGCGGGCAGGAGCCGGCGGTCCCCGTCGCGCTCGGCCACCACATACACGCGCTGGCCCGGGCGCACGCGGCTGGCGAACAGCGCCCGATGCCCCAGTGCGCCTTCGAAAGGCGGTCCCGCGCCTGAGAACGCCTCGGGCTCCGCGGCGGCAGAGTCGTTGTGCGGCGCCACGAAGAGCAGGTGCGCGGCGGTGAGCAGCAGGCGCTCGCGCGGCTCCCGCGTCTCGATCACATAGAAGACCTTCTTGGCGCCGTCGTCGCGGTCCAGGAAAGTGAGGAAGTCGCTGTAGAGTAGCCGGCCCTGGTCGTCCGCCGCCAGCACGCGGTCCCCGGGGCGCAGGTCCTTTACCAGCTTGGTGCCGCCCTGCTCCAGGTGCACAGTGGCCGAGCCCGGGAAGCAGCCGCCCGATTTGGCCGCCACCGAGTTCTCTGCGGGTGCGGAGAAGGGAGAGAAGAGAGGACAGGGCATTGAGTTCCGAGAGGGAGGCGCGTCTCGGGGAGGAGGGCCCACGCTTGGTGCCCGCGCGCCTAGGCTAGGGAGGCGCTCAGCGCTGGGCGGGGCGATTGATTCCAGGTGGGTCCCGCACAGACCTCCCTCCCCCAACCCCACCGCCCCAGGGACAGGATTCCTACGCAGGCACATTCCTTAACAACTCTCTAAGTCTGCGCTGGCGGTGACAGAGGTTGGCTGGCGTTTCCTGCAGAGGCCGGTGTCACTCCTTCCTTCCGCCTTCCTCCAACCCCACCCCCAGCTCCGCACACACCCCGCCTCGCCGCGAATCCATCCAGAGGGTGTTTGCTCTGCACTTGGATTCCTCTGGAAGCCTCCTTGAGCTCCCGCGGGCGCCGGGCGCACCCTCCTTCCCTCCCGCCCCGGCGCGGGGCGCGGCGCCTGCTCGCGCGCTCAGCACCCGGGCTGCGCGGCGGAAACCCCTGGCCAGCCGACCCGCCAGCCCTCAGCACCCTGCCGCGCCTCGGCGTGGGCCTGCGGAGGGGCGGGGGCGGGGAGTGAAAAATAGCTGCAGTAGTTGTAGCAACTGGACAAACATTCCAGAGATTGGCCGAGGTGTGAAAATCCGAGGCTTGTGTGGATTTTCTAATTAAAATCCAATAAAGGGCCCAGCATTGTCATTGTGATTTCTGGGATAAACAGGAGACACTCTTGGAAGCGGACACTTCCATTTTCTCCCCTCCCTTTTCTCAGCTCACTCTCTCCCCAGCTCGCGGGCCTCCCCCTCCCTATTTGCTCAGGTGCAAACCCCCCCGTGTGCAATTCACAAGCACTATTTGCACAGCCAGGCCTCTCTTCCAAGCACTCAAGATGTGTATTTGAATTTTAAATGGCGGGGCCTGTTCGGAGCGCTGGAAGCTCCGAGTCTCAAGGCCCCTTGACTACCCGCTTTCTCGAGCCCTCTGTCGCTCTCTGAGGCTCACTGTCCCGAGGACAATAATTGAAGTTGGGGCGGAGCGCAGGGGGCCGGGGAGGAGGGCGGGGAGGGCCGTCTTCTTTGCATTCCAATCTCTGGGATCATGCTTTTTGCAAATAGAGATTGCCAGAAAGAATCTTCCTGCTGGAATTACAGGGGGCTTTTAATCTTCTCATCGGTTTCTCCGGCATGAAGTGCGGGGCTGGCCGTTGGAGGCCCTCCGTAGCCCCCCGGAATGCGACCCCGGGCGCTGGCTAGCCCGAGTCGTCGAGTCGCACGGCCCGGCTTGACACGCTGCGCCCCGCGCCCCTGCCCGTGTGCGCAGAATGCCAATGAGCGGCTCCCGCGCCGCGGCTCTGCTCTCCCGGCGCGATCCGGCGGATGGATTAGCGCTGCTCACTTGGGAGGAGGCCTCCGGAGACCCCCGCTAGGGGGACCCCGAGGGCAGGGAGCCGGGGAGGAGGTTTTGCGCAGGGAGCGCCCTGGGCCCAGGGGCCGCCGCCGAGGCCGCGAGGTGGGGGTGCCGCCTCCTGCCTCCCTGCGGCCGGGAGCTCTCTGGGCCGCACACCCGCCCCTGCCGCCCCCGCCGCCCCCGCTCCACGCCTTTGCTTTCTGTGGGGACGAGAAGCCACGCTTGCCTTTACCTACAAGTGTGCCTTGACACCTTTAAAGTGTTTTCCTACTAACATATTGCCATTAACTTGGAATTTAGGAGACAAGTAGGGAAACCTGGAAGGGGGGTGAGGAAGGCAGAGTTTCCCCGAAATTCACCGTGAACGGCTTTGCTAAACGTGCCAATTTATGCGGGCGGAGGAGAGCGTTGTGCACACAGCCCCAGGCCGGAGGTTCGCGTGCGCGCGATGGCGCCTCCTCTACCGCTGTTCCTCGCCAGCAACAGCGTGTGGCGTTGCAGGCCCAGAGAAGGCAGCCTCACGCCTACTCGGGCCGGCTTTCCGGGACTTGCCCGCCGCCCAGGGCGTTCCAGCCCGGCTCCCAGTAGGAACGCAGGCTTCGGGCGCGCGGCCTCCAGATGCTGGAGGTGGTTACCCCTGGGTTTACTGCCGCCCACCAGGCCTCTCCCCAAAGGCTCAGCGAGTGAGCGAAGGCAGCTTAGGATCCACGGGCGCCCGGCGGGGAGGAGCCAGGACGCGGGCTCCGGGGCAGGACAGACGCCCCTGCGCTTGGGACAGCTGGTGGGGGCAGTTGGTTCTTAAGCCCTGAACGAGAGGAAGGAGCTCGCCCAGACCTGGCTAACCACGCAGTGCTGCTTTCCCTCGCCTGGAAGGGGCTAGCGCCCCTCCCCCAGTCACGCTTTCCCACCCCCCTGCAGTGGGGGCTCCAGAAGCGGGCAGGAAGCCACAGGACCCCACCTCGGGTCATGGAGAACCCTGGGCTCTGTGGCCTCAAAGGTAGGGGTGAGTTCGAGGGGCCGGCACCTCACAGGGCAGGTTCCCACCGCGGAAACGCAGTCATCGCCCAGTGCCCCTGCTCCTGGCCCTCAGCCTCCCCCCAGGTTTCTTTTTCCCTTGAATTAAGCCGGGGGTCTGCCAGTGGCCTTCCGTGGGGGCGGATCCGGGGTCCAGGGCCAGCTTACCTGCTTTCACCGAGCAGTGGATGTGCGCCTTGGACTCGTAGTACACCCAGTCGAAGCCGGCCTCCACCGCCAGGCGGGCCAGCATGCCGTACTTGCTGCGGTCGCGGTCGGACGTGGTGATGTCCACTGCGCGGCCCTCGTAGTGCAGAGACTCCTCTGAGTGGTGGCCATCCTCGTCCCAGCCCTCGGTCACCCGCAGTTTCACTCCTGGCCACTGGTTCATCACCGAAATGGCCAAAGCGTTCAACTTGTCCTTACACCTCTGCGAAGACAAGGGGACCCCCACCGACGGACACGTTAGCCTGGGCGGCCGCCACCCCTCCCGGCCCCTCCGTCAGCCTGCCCTGCCCAGTCTCAAGGCGCGAGGGCCATGCGGAGAGGTGGGGAGACGGGAGTTGGAACGGCCCAAACACACGGAAGAGCTGAGCCCCGGGCTGGGGAAGAGGGGCAGCATTTGCGGAGGAGCATGGAGGAGCACGTCCTCTCAGAGTAGAGCTGGGGGCCTTTCTCCAGGTCCTGAAACAGCCGATGCTCCTAGCGGGGCCTAAGAAGCAAATAAAGTTTCTCTGAAACAAGTGACCTGCATGATTCGGACATCAACTCCGGGACCCTCCAGGGGCACCTTCTGCGATACCCGCCCCGCCCCCACGTTGCCCTCCACTTCCAGCCCCTCTTCTGCGGCCCCTTTCTCCACCTGCGAAGGCTCCACCTTCTCTCCGTGTAGAATCTGTCACAGCAGGCCTGACAGATACCTGGGTGCAAGTTCCCAGAAATAAAGAAAAATGCACTGCGCGTTTCTTTGAGAATTGAAGGCCTTGCATTTATTTGCCTCAGGCCCTAACCCTATCCGAGGCAGAGGGGAGGCCAGAAGCCGCTGGCGGGGCTGCAGGGTGGTCGGGAGCCTAGGTGGAAGGCGGCTAGGTGAGTTACCACTTGCAGCACGGGCTGGGGCCGGGACAGACATTCTTTATCTGGACAGCCACATTCTTTTTGCCCGTGGAACTCTTTTCTGCCTGGCTTTTCTGTGGTCTGATTGTGTTTCTTGTTTTCTTTAACCTGTTCCCTTCCTCCCCTCTTGTTTTCTTGGCCCCAGCATAGAATGGTGTCCAGCAAGTTTGAAGAGCAAACTGAAGAGGAAGGAGGGGGAGGGGTTTGAGAGAAGGGGGAGGGGAGCCAGGAAGGCCTGAGGTCTCCGAGTCCTCCGCCTGGGGAGTCTCCCAGGAAGTTGCCTGGTAGGAATCAGGAAGCACTGACTAGGCAGATGCAGACGGGGTTACCTGACACTCAGATTGTGGGGGTTCCCTTGGGTCACTTTCAGATAAGGATGCGACAGAAAGCAGTTGAATCCACTGTGTGTGTTTGTGGGGGCACTGACTTGCTTCCTGGATGTTTATCCTGCTGCTGCTGGTGGGACACGGGATTTACAGAGGGGGAACTGGCACAGATGATGATGGTGGCATCCCCCAAGAAGCTGCGCCAAGTGGAGGCCGAGGGGCAATTTCAAGGTGACTGCTGCAGAGGGCGGGGCTGACCTCTAACCTCCTCCAGTCTGGAAGGATGCTCTGCTTGGAGTCTGGTTGTCGCGATGGAAGGACAGCTTCTGTCCAGGGCCCTAACTGTAGCGTGGGTGGGGGGACCCTTTCGAGAGGGTGGGGCGAGGACCCTGGCCCCACTGCTGCCGCGCTTTAAGGGGACGTGACATATTGCGCAACAGGAAAAGTCCTGTGTATCTGGCAGCAATAAAAACCAGTAATATGGTTGTAGAGTTAAACATACAACAACTGGGGGTGGGGTAGGGCTGGGGGCCGCCCTGGTAACAGGTCAGTGCCTGCAGGTTTCTGGGCCTGCCAGCAGTTAAAGAAAAAAAAGTCGGAAGGGCAGAATTTGAGTGAGGTCATCTTGAGGATTGAACGCGTTTTACATGAAAATCAATCAGTAAACCAGGGTCAGTTTAGAGCTGTGATGTGAGGCCCGTTGCGCGCAGGCGCACACCACCAACACGCACACGGACCCCCCATGCAAGCCCCCCACCCCACCGCAGCTCCCTCCCCTGGGGCTGCGCCGATGAAGCTTTAAACAGCTTCCCAGGAGGGCAGCCAGGGAAAGGGCGGCAGGGTGAGGAGGACCCGGCCCCCAGCTCTGGGAACTGCGCCACTTGGGCAGGCATGGAGGACCCGGGGCAGGGAGACCCCGGCCTAGCCGGGCCGCGACGGGAGGTGGCTGCGCGGGTGAGGGGCGGAGGCCGAGGGTTGCCGGAGTTGGCGCCCCCACCCCTCGAGCCCTCCCCCGGCCGGGCTCCTTGCGGCCTCGGCTGGCGGCCTCTCCTCCGCCCGCGCTGGGCGGGATTGTCGCAGGCAAAGCCGGGAAGCCCAGGCCGGTTATTAATTCATTGGGTCGTGTGCCGCGAATCAAGCCCGACTCTGTGCAGCCACCGTGAAGCCCAGCAGGGCCGCCGGGGCCGGGCTTTGTGTCGGCTGAGGCCAAGTTGTTCCCCACGCCTGAGCTCCTGCCCACCTCCCTGATCTGCGAGCCGCGCCGACTGTCACCGCCAGCAGCCGGTGGGCTTCCCCCAGCGCGGGGGTGGGGGCGTCCCAACCTCAAAACAGCCCCAGCCCCCAAAACGCACCTCTCTCCACTGTCCTTTCCCCAGGCTTGGTGGAACAGCCCCTCCCCAAACCCACACCTGAGCGTCTGTCCTGGCGGCCCCAGAGCGCACAGGAAATCTATTTAGTGTGGCGGCTCGGGACCCTACTCCAGGCTTCAGATCCGGCCCTCGGGCCTCCTGTCCCCTAGGACCCCCCTGGCCGCCAGCACCCTCGCCTGGCACCCTAGGCCAGCGCGGGGAGAGCGTGTCTGTCTGCGCTTTCCTCTCCCGGGTTAATATTAACCGGCAGCTCCTGCGTTCCAGAACTGCTCTGAAAGTTCCACTGGGGACGATCTCGCCATGGTTGAGGGACTTGGGCGGCAGTCACATTAGAGACCCAGAGACAGGGAGGGAGACAGAAGAGGAGGGCCACGCAGCTGGGGCAGAGCCTAGGTGGTTATTTAAAATGAGGGCGTCCGAGCAGGCTCCCCAAACCTCCCGCGGGCCTGGGGCTCCCTGCCTCCTCCTTCACCCGGCCCCTGCCCTCAGCACCCGAGTCTCCGCCTTCCCCATCCCTTCCTCCCCCACCCTTACCTCCTGGAATCGGGAGAAGGAAGGTAGGGGAGGGATCAACTGGGGGTACCTCACAGACTGCCAGCCCCTACCCCCCTGGGTTTTAGGGGACCTTTGTGGGGTCTGCCTGATAATCCCGGCCTGGCTCTCCCCACCCAACCCCCACTTGGGCCGTCCTTCCCCCTCCTTTTGTGTTGGGAACGGGAATAGCCACTGCCCAAGGAAAAAAGTATTTGTTTTCGTTTCGTTCGTCTGAGGGAAGTTGACAGAAGGTCAGAAGTTCAAATGCTGCCTGTGCGCGCGGCGGCGAGAGTGGCCGGGCGCGGGGCCGCTGGGCCCTGCGTCCCCGGGTAGGGCGGGCGGGGGTCGGGGGTAGGCCCCCTGTCTGGGGGCTCCGGCTGGGACGCGGAGGCCCAGAGGCAGGGCAGGCGGCGGACTAGGGAGGGGGGCGCGGCCCAGGGCAGGCCGGCGGAGCCCGCGCTGCGCCCTGGTCCCTGCGCGGGCGCCCCCATCTCCGCGCCTCAGCTGCCGGGGTCGCTACCGCGAACCCGGCGCTGCTGTTAGCTCCTGCGTTGCCTGCGCTCCGGCGCGTGGAGCGGCAGAGCCCGGCGGCTCCAGCCCAACCCCGCGCGCACTGAAACCCTAGCCGCGGGGGATCGATAACCCGGGAGTAAGTGGGGCTGCATGCGTCTGCCTCGCTGCGCGGCTCTGCGCGCTTGCAGCTTTGCAGCAGGGCGGCAAGGCCCGAGTCCTGGGAAGGGGTGCGAGCCCAGGACCCCTTCTGCAGTATTGGCCTCCCGCAGACCAGGGCAGAAGCTGACCCACTCTGGCTCTGGGACCTCGGGTGTCCACGCCCCCGCTGCGCTCTCCGCAGCGCCTCCCTCCTATCGGGTTCCGAGGGACCCTGGCAAGTCCCCTCCTCCGCAGGGAGCTAGGGTGACGAGAGGATGGGCGCCCCAGGCTAGCCGGAGAACTCCCTCCAGCCAGCTGCACACACCGGGCACCCCGTGGCCCGTGCAGAGTTAATTGTGGATCGCGCTGCTCTCTGGCACTGGCGCGCGCGTCCACACTCGCGGTCCAGATTTAAGGTGGTCGGAAGCAGATGAGGGAGAACAAGGAAATCAGGACCATTTCCCATTCCTCTCCTTTCCGACAGCTGGAGCAGGCTACCTCGCCTGCTCCTCGCCTTTCTCGGCCCCAAGCAAGCCTGGGAATCGGGTCGGGGAAGCAGGGCGGCCCAGAGGTAGCTCCTCTCTCTCTGCCGTCCGTACCCTCCCCCTGCACTTGCGCCCCACCAGCGCCACTCCATCAGCCGCTGTGCGCACCTAGCCCTAAAGGTAGGACTTGAATATTTTAATAGGGCAATAAAAAGGATGTTGACCTATATTTGCAAGGAAACCCATTTCTGGCTTCAGTTATACGTGCATGGAGTTTCAGAAAGTCTAGAATTGGCTGGGAGATTGGCAGCTCAGAAATCTCAAAGGAGGTGGGGAGAGAGAGAGGAATTCATATTTTGCTTAGCTTCCCCTCCCCCCACACTAATATTTATTCTCTCTTAATTCTTATGCAAGCAGGTTGAAAACTAAAGTGATGCAATGCCAATAAGTTCTAAGTCCCTCCCCTAAGGTACCTCGGGCTTGGAAGAAGGAAAGAGCATCCTTAAAGAAATATCAATACATTCACACTCTGATGGGCACAATTGCGGACATGCAATCGCAAAGCCAGCTCTGCGATACAGCCAGGGACCCAGGGACGGGCGGAGTCGCCTCTGGAGCCCCTGCCTTTTGTCAGAACTGCCTCCTGGCTTTTCCAGTTGAGAATTCTTTGGTGGGGAGGTGTAGGGTGGGGGTTGTAGTGGGAAAGAAAACCACAGAGGCGACGGGAAACGTGGGGGCCCTGAGCTCCAATGCCCAAAGCTACGTTCGTTGCACAGTGCCCGGAGGCCACTCCGTGTTTGTGGGAGGGGGATTCCCACCCTCTCCTTCCATTTCCACTCCTGACTTGGAAAGGGCCGACACCCCCCAAGTGAAGGTCTCCCCAAGTTACAAGCCACGGCAGAAGTAGGATGGGGAAGGCCGTTGTAGCAAGACTCATCAAATCAGGGCCATAATGAACCACGTCTGTTACCGTCCTCACCCCCACCACACCCTAAACTTCTCCAGCTGGACCCTTGACCTCCATTCTCCTCCAGGAACAGGAAGAGATGGGGGGCGGGCAGGTGGGTGGGGAAGAAGTGGGTGAAATCACCTTCCTATCTGCCCGAAGAGCAAACAGAGTTAAGTCTGGAAGTGTTCGGCTTCTCCTAACCCCCTGGAAAGCCACACATTCCACGCCCCGGCGCTGGGTTCCTACCTGAGTCATCAGCCTGTCCGCTCCGGTGTTTTCTTCATCCTTAAATATGATGTCGGGGTTGTAATTGGGGGTGAGTTCCTTAAATCTCTCGGAGTTTCTGGAGATCTTCCCTTCATATCTTCCGCTGGCGCCTAGGGTCTTCTCAGCCACATTGGGGATAAACTGCTTGTAGGCTAAAGGGGTCAGCTTTTTGGGGTGCCGCCGCTTCCCGAACCCCCTGCCCGGTCCGCACGCCAGTCCCGAGCACACCAGCAGCGAGGAGACGAGGACTAGCAGCAGACATCTCGCCAGCAGCAGCATCTCGCCCATGGAACTGATGACTTCCGAGCTGTCCCCGTGCGGGTCCGTGCGCGAGTGCGCGCGGCGGGTGTGTGCGTGTGCGCTCTCTCTTGCGCTCTCCCTTCCTCGCTCCGGCTCGCCCGCCCGCTCGCTCCCTCGCCGGCTGCCTGGCTCTTTCTCTTCCTATATAACCTTGCCCGCCGCGGCTGCGGGGCACTCTCCACCGCTCCCCACCCAGACAGGGGCTGGAATGGCAGGCTGCCGGCCGCTGATAACGGAACACATCGGAGTTGGGTCGCGAGACAGCAATCAAAAGACAAAAAGAGTCTGATTTTAAATGGTAGCAAGCCTGGAGAGCTTGTGAGAGAGGCTGCCTTTAGCACTATATTATAGCTGCCAGGGGCGCATCTGATTGGCCAAAGCCGCACAAGCTTGTCTTCTGATGTTAACCCTGAAGAAGACTACATTTTTTTTTTCTGTTGCTGCTGTTGCTTTATTTTCACCTGAAGGCTTCGAGTTTAAAAAAAAAAATCTTTCCTGAGATAAAGGTGGGCGGGAGGGAGGAGCGCATGTCTTGTGGAAACAGCAGTTACTCCCGGCTTTGTGTACACCCTTGTGTTTCCCCCTGACTTTGCCTGGAATGGTAGGTGCTTCAGTTAAAACCAACTTAAGTTTTTAAAGGACAGTTTAAACCGCCCCCCCCCCCCCCACCAAGCTTCAGTCATCAAGCACAGAGTCGTTCACACATTTGAGGGGCACAGCTGCCCAGCTGTTATTTCATTTTTCTTCCCCAGGGACTTTACAGTGCAGGCTCCTTCTCCCTGCATTTTGAAGAAAGAGGACTGAGCCCCTCCTGAAGACTCAGCCTCTGTGGACCGAGGATAATTATGAGTGACCATAACTTAAAGCACTGGCATTTGAAATGCTTTAAGCGCCTTAGAAAAATGTAAAAATAGTGCTCTTTTATTGTGCTTCAATTAATACTTTTTTTTTTTTTTTTTGGTAGAGCTCTGCAAATGGGATGGAGGCGTGCTCAAGGGCAGGTACAGAGTGAACTGCGGGCGTCAGGGTGGATGGGCAAAGTAGGTCTGGGGCCTGCACCCCAGCACAGAGGAGAGAGTGGGGGTCAGTGTGTGCGCTGGGTGTGTGGAGGCCATTGCAGGGTGTGTTGGGGGGGGCAGGCGAGTGGGCGAAGCTGTACTCACACAACCCCCACGATCGATCAGAGCAAAGTGCAGAGCCAGGGATGAGCTGAATGTGGAATTCAGGCTCCTTGCAAAGCTGGCCTTGTGTGGGGGCTCAGCAGGCCACCAGCCTTCAGGCACAGGAGCCACCAGGTTCTAGGGGCTGCAGCCCAAGAGGTCAGGGGCCCTGGGGGAACAGTGTTCTGGTTAATGAGGGGCTTCCTAGAAAGAGGGCACAGTGCCTAGGAGTCGGCAATCTTTGAGTCTATCATCACCTCACTTTTTGCAGAAAAAGTGAAAAAAAATCTCAAAAGTCCTAATTAAACGAGGAAAATAAAATTTGAAGCTCCCCCCAACCCTGCTTTTTTTTTTTTTTTTTTTTTTTGACAGATCATGCCCTTCCCCTCCTCATCCCCCATCCCACTCATGTACAATAATTCCTCTAGCATAGGATGAGGGAGTGAGGGTTATTTACGTGGAGGGGAAATCCTGACCCTGAGGAGTCATCAGATGCTGCAAATGGGGCCCTGTGAAGTTAAACACTCTCCCTTGACCCCAGGCCGTTGGAGTGGAGGGGGAGAGGCCCCTTGTGAAGCTCATTCCTCAAACAGTGGAAGTTTCCAGAAGTTTCCTTTGCAGATCAACTTCGTGTGTGTGTGGTGGGGGAGAGAAGGAGAGGAGCATCTTAAGATATGTGTCTTGGGCATAAGAGGCTGAACGTTAACAACACTTGGTGGTCTGGGTCCCTTCGGGGAGGTTGACCCAGGCTCCCCATCCCACCTCTCTTTCTTGTTCTTTTCCATGGTTTGTGAAGCATCACGATCCCTGGAGGAGAGCGCCATGCGGGAGCAGCGTCCGCTTGACCAGGCCCTGGCAGTCTCCACTGAGTGGAGCCGGAGCTCAGCTGAACACAGGGGTTCTCCAGGTGGTGTGTCTGCGCTGCCTGTCCTATTCCCAGTAAAAACAGACACAAAACAGGACCCGGGTCCTCTCCAGAGGAGGCCGACCTGTTTGATGTGTCTACCTGCACAGCATGTGGATGTCACATCACTGGGTGGTGCCTGGGCTGGACCAGCGACCTGGCCCAGTGGGACACTTGCAAACCTTTTGACCACCCTGCCCTCCACCCTTGGCATCGCCTCTTGCCCCAGTCCCTCCTCCTCCCCCCGTCTTTCCTCGCTACCTACTCCTTACCAATGCAGGTGAGTACAGAAGGCCCCCCACAGGGGTTGCCACCCTGGGGCCTGAGAGATTGGGTGCGCAGGCCCGCCGGGAGGTGGCATGTGCACACAGCTCACCTCTGCAAAGGGCAGGTGGGCGGGGTGTGCTTTGGAAGCAAAAACCTGAGCTGCACAGAGTTCTGCGTGGGCACAGCTGGACGTGGGGTGCCCCCAGGTGCGGTCAGCTCCCTCTTGGCAGAGTGCAGGGAGAAGATGTGGCTTGGCATTGAGCTTGGGTGACTCAGGGCATTTCCTGAAACTTCCCTGCCCCAAGGGATGGCGTGGGGCCCCCTCCCTCCCCTCCATCTCCAGACAGCCCTAGACACCCTGGAGAGCACATCAGGGGCCGCCCCCCTTGTGGACTGACCAGTCCTCCAGAGTGAAGTAATGACAGGCCAGAAAGCCTGCCCCCACGCCTAAGTTCAGAGGGCCTGCGCCTCCGCGTGGGTTGGGGGAACTCGGCACAGAAAGTAATCCCAATTATGTGTATTGTCTTAGAACCAGGCTGCTGACTGAGCCCCCCAGAGAAGCTGCTGCTCTGCCCTCCCGCCCCTCACTCCCCGTTCTTCCATCCCACCCGCTCCCCACGGTCCAGCACTGCCTTCCCCGCCAGACGCCAGGCACTTCTATCTCTTTGCCTTTCCCCACCCGCCCCCAGCAAGTCCATTTGGCCCCCTCCCCGTACCGGCAGAGGCTCCAAACCCCAGCCTCCCTGACAAGGCCAGACATCCAGACATGCTGGGGCTCCATTATTCATCTACCTGGGCTCTGCCTCTCTTCCTCGGGGTCATGCGCATCCCTCCCTCGCTCCTTCCTCCAGCTTTCCCTCCCCCACCCTCCCCCACCTCCACCCCGTGCCCAGCATCCCTGCTGAGGACAGAAGCTGCCTCCTCTTCTGCCCCAGCCCCCAGGCTCCCTCCTGGGCACTGCCCCTGCCCCTTCTTCCGGCCCCTGCCGCTAGATGGCCTCCTCACTCTGCCTTCGGCTCAGGCTTGGCCGGTTTGGGAAATCCCCGCAGTCCCAGGTTGGGAGGCCTGGAAGCCAGGCAGCCTCCTGGTTCATCCTCCCCGGTCCCGTCAGCAGTTTCTGCGTCCCCCTCATCTCCCCTTCCCTTCCCCAGATTTGTACCCGCTGGGCCCTGCAGTTATGGAGCCCGCCTGCCTAGCGTCTCCAGGTGCTGCCTCTATTTCTAGTCTCTGGGGTTGGCCTCTAATCTTTCATGTCCTTCTCCCGTTTGATTTTTCTTCCTTATAGTAATTCCACGCAATCTCTTTCCATCCCGCCATCCAGTCTCCACTTCTTTCTGGATTTTCCTGGTTTTGGCCAGTGGTACTTCTGCACTCCAGTTCTCTTGTGACTGCATCCAGTGCTCTTTGGATTTGGGAGGGACGCTGCACCTTAGCCCCCTTTCCCTAACTCCAGGGTCCTCCCCATCCCTGGGCCCTGGGGATGTGAGTCTCCAGCTTCCTGGAGGGCTCAGGCTCTGGACAGTCCAGGAAACCCAGCCACACTCCGCACAGCACCCTGACAGTGGCCTGGCTGCAGGTGGATTGAGGCAACACTCTCCTCTCCGTGCCAAAGCCCAGGAGCTTTGGGGTGGCTGCAGGGCTCTCTGGACTCCTGCAACCACATCCTCATGGCACCAGTGCTGAGGGCAGGCCAGCTGGGAGGCAGCTGCCAAGACACACAAGGCCTCAGGGGACTGTGCCGGCACGTGGAGCCAGCTCTGCTGGGTGCCCACTGTGCAGCGTTTCTCAGCAGTGCCGTGCAGCGGGCACTGGGCCACCCCCAAGCCGCCCACAAGCCCCATGACTGTGGCTGCAGCCCCATTTCTTCCCGGCCTGGGCTACTCTGTGAAGCAGGGTGCAGGAAACCCTTTGGTGACTGGGATTCCCACCCTCATGCCTACTTGCCTGCACAACAAGCCCCGTGGAGCCCGGTGGAGCCCCTTGGAGACCCGGCTCACATGCATAAGGGCTGCAGGCTCTGAGAGATGAGGACCCTGCAGTTTCTGGGGATGCTGGAAAGATCACACAGCCAGCTCTGTCAAAGCAGACATCCTAGGGCAGGCTATCAGCTCAGATGTGAACATGCAGCCTGAACTATGTTGCTGTGTGACTTTGAGTTGATTTTCTCTCTTTAGACCATTGCCTGCCTTTGTTGAGTCACTTCGTCTTCATTATAAGTAATGGGCCTTTCTTCTTAGGTCTAAATAATGCCTCAGGTGTGTGCCTCTGTGCAGTTTCAAAGTGGTCTAGCACCATTGTCTGGGGAGCCTGAAGCTACATTTGGGAGCTGGAAAGGAGGCACAGTGTGGGCAGGTGGCCTTGTGCCCAGGGAGGAGGGGACCCTGCTGAGTCTGCATGCTGCTCCTTGCACCCCAGCTACCTAGAGATCCTTCCACGAGACCATCATTCCTTCCATCTTGGAGCCTAGTTAAGACACAGATGCCGTAGACAGTTGATGTATTAAACCCTTGTGCACAGGAGAAACACTTGGGGACTGAAAAAAAGCCAACAGGCAGTGCTGGGGCCTCACTCCTGAGCACTCAAATCAGAATTTCTGCTTTGCTGACTTCCCTGATGGGAATCCCCAAAACCCAGGAGCAAGTGTGGGAGGGGAGAAGTGGGTGCAACTGCCAACTCCAAGCCCCTGCTGCTCCCCCAGCACCCGGACACTCCCCAGCCTCTGGATGCGGCACCTGCTGCTCCCCCAGCCCCTGGACGCTCCCCAGTCCTGCTTGATGCCTGTGTGCCTTGGGCCCCGTCCGCCCGACTGGGCCTGGCATGGAGCTGCACGCAGAGCTTCAGACAGCAGTGGTCAGAGGCCTGTGGGGTGAGCTTTAGATTCTTTCTGGAGAGCGCGTGGAGGTGGTATGGTGAGGGGTCAATGTGACTGGGACACATGCAGTGCCTGGAGGCTGGGGCGCCTTGGAGGAGTGAGGACAAAGCTGTGTGTTGGGGGCCGCTGGGGTGGTACTGCCGCGAGCAGCTTTTTCCCAGAACCGCCTGAAGCTGGGCTCAGCCCACTCCCGCTGGAGGAGGGCTCGCTGGCTGGCTCCATAACTGCTCTTCTTCGATGAGTGAAGCCACGGAGCCTGTTCTTACCCACTTCCTGCACGAAGGCTGTTTCCTTACAGGAGCAGAATTAAGTCTAGATCCGCCAGGCAGGTTCGGCAGCTGATGCCACAAGTTCCACTGAGAGAACCAGTGTCACCGAGGCCGCTCCTGTGCTCTGTGCCCTGAACCCCTCCCTGCTTCTGTTCTGTCCACTTCCACACTCCCTTGGGCCACGGAACTGTCATGACTCCGCCTGAGAGCAGTGGGCTCCCATGTCGCCTGGGATCTCCACAGTCAGAGCACTGGTCCCCAGGGCCCTTCAGAGTCATATTTTCTAGAGACTTGAACATCCCAGTAGGGTCAGAGATTATCTGGAGACGTCCCCATGCACTGGGCTGTGGTGAAGGAGGGTTGCGGTCTGTGTGGACTAAGGAGATCCTCAGGGCTTCACCCCCAAGCTCCCGGGCAAACCACGCAGCCCCTGGAGACTTGTTTCTTTATCTGCAATGTGGAAGTCTGAAGTCAGTGGTGCCAGAATCAACAGTGTCAATGACAGAAGCCCTTCCAGCCCTGGGTTCTATGAGTCCCTGGTCTTAGCCTCAGGAGAACTCATGCAACAGTTCCTCTTCAGAGCGAAGAAAACTAAGAACCAACCCCCATCCCACCCCGGTTCTTGCTGTGTGTACAAGACAGGATCCAAGAGTGATCACCTCCTTGCCTCTTCCTGTGGCGTCCATTGGGTTGTGGCCCCACCCACACTGGGGATCAGCGTGGTTCCAGCAGCCGTTCCTGTCCTGGGGCCTTGGCTCTGTCCTTTGCTTGAGTGACTGCCAGCCGGTGTGCTCCCTGGGAGGACCCAGGTATCACCACAGGGACCTGCTCTGTCGGCCTCCCGGGCGGATAGGGGGTTGGGGACAGGGCGATGCTGCCCCTGGGGCTTGAGGGACATGGAAGCCCCAACCTCATCTCTCCAAGGAGTATTTCCCTTCTCTGCTTTCTTGAGAGGGGATCCAGCCCACTTCCCTCTTCATGTGCAAAATTAAGAGCCAGGGGCATCAGTGGCCAAGGCTGTTTTGGCAGCAGATGCACAAAGACAGATTTAGGGGTCGAAGCCTGGGCACTGCAGGTGCAGGGAAAATGTGTGGGGCAGGGGCTGGGTCCATCAAGAGGTGGGAGAAGGGCACAGAAAGGGAAACCGAGGGATGAACACACATTTGGGCTTTGAGAAAAGCTGCTAGAACCAGAATAATTCGACAGGCTTTGTGCTTGCAATTTTGACATTATTCTCATGTTTAGGGACTTTTTGACAGGCACACCTGACTATGTTGCTGGTGGCTTGTTTCTTTCTCTGGGGCTGTGGGGTACATAGAGAAGGACCTGTGTCTCCTGAGGAGGAATTCCCCATACAAGGATAGAAGCAGCATTCTAGAGGGAGGCTGTGCAGGGCACTTCTGGGATCGCACACAGAACCCCAGCGGGAGCGGAGTCCACAGACCATGTGGGGCTCTGGGTTCCAGGGGCCTGGCCTGGCAGCAGCACAGCGCTGTGAGATGTGCACTCAGACAAAGGGTGATGGTTCTATCGGGGCGGCTCTGGGGCTCCTCTCCCAGTCACACCACTGACTTGCAGTCAAGGAACACAGCAAAGAGATCCCCGCTTTTTCTGGCAGGCGGACGGACAGGCTTTACGCATCGACCATCTCACCAGGCAGCTGCACTTAGCGAGAAGGGAAGTCGGACTCGTAACTTCGGGTAATAGTAATACTTATTCAGTGTTGGTCATGTCTTGGAATTGCTCTTGGATTAAATTTTAATCTGTTAATACAAGCAACCCTATAAAGGAGGGACCATTGCACAGATGGGAAAACTGAGGCACAGGGAGGTTAAATATCTCCTCTGGGATCACACATCTGATTTGTGGCAGGGCCTTAAATCAAATCCAGATGACCTGGCTGACAGTTTGCCCTCTGACTCTCTCCGTAGGCAGTGATGCTTCTGGAAGCTTCCATGTGGTGCTCAGCACTTTTCTCTTTGGGTTTGTCATGGGTAAGGGGAGGGAGGAAGGTAGAAAGAGGGCCCCCTCCACCAGGAATACAGAGTAGGGAGCCCCACCTGGACCTATGGAAATAGGGGATGACCTGGAAGAGAGACACCGCAGTATCCAGGGCCACGCATTTTGGACCAGGCAGGAAGTAGTCCCGAGGTTCTGGGAAGAGGGAGAATCAGGAGTGCCTGAGAGTCGTGTTCCTGCCCTGCGCTGCCTTGCCCCATGACTCCTTGCACAGTTTAGAGGCCCCATCCCCTGGACAGCAGCACCCTGCACTGCCAAGAGGGGCTGAGTTTGTGCAGGGCTTTGGTGCCCATGCTCCACTTGTTGCAGAGCAGCCGACGTCCACCCTTTCCCCACTTTCCGGAGGAGGAGGCTGAGGCTTCCGCCGAGACCTTGCTGTCCACTCACAGGGCCACTGGGAGGGAACAGGCCCAGAAATGCCAGGTCAGGAGAAGCACGGCACACGTGTGAGGAGCCATCCGTTCCACAAACGCTCCTCTGTGGTCCACGACTCCACTGGGTACCTGCGGAAGACGTCCCACAAGCGTGTCAGGGAGGCGCCGGCCGTGGAGGAGTGTGCAGTGCCAGGGAGCGTGTCAGAGAAGGCGCCGACGGCGTGGGGCCAGGGCTGACCACAGGCTCCAAGCTGCAAGCACCACACTCCAGCCCAGCAGGGCCACGTTTCCAGGCAAGCTGTGGTGTCAGCAGGCAGTGGACACAAACGCAGGCCTCAGTGCTAGTCATGGTCAAGGTCATGGGCTTCCAGCCATTTGGGTTCCTCACATCACCGTGGGAAGGAACAAGGCCCAGTGGGCAAGGACCTTCTATGCAGAACAACCTTTTCCCGGCTGTCCTCAGCAAGAGGCCCTGCTTTGCAGCTTGGGACGCTCCCACAGTGGAGGCCTACATGGGGCACTGCAGCTTCCGAAAGGATGGAGATTGTGTGACATAGCCGCCTCCCCCTCAGGTCCTCTGCTGCCGTCACTCAGCAATCTCTGTGCACAGCACCTTGCCCATGATTAGCGCATCTCAAGCCTTCACGTGTCACGTGAAGAACACGTGTTCTCATGGGAGAACAGAGGTGGCGGGCACACTACCTGCCACTCACAGAGGCTGAGATGCCTGTTCTCTCCTCTGGGCAGAGCTGCTTTTGCTGGTTTTGATTTTATTTTCCTGCAAGCAGTGGCTGTGATACAGGAATCTAAGCAGACAACATGATTCCCAGGGCTCACTCCAGCCTTGGGTCTTCCATTTGCCTCTACCTCCCGGAAGGCCTTTTTCTTTCTTTTTCCTTTTCTCTTTGCTTTTCTCTTTTCTTTTCTTTTCCTTTCTTTTCTTTTCTTTTCCTTTCCTTTCCCTTTCTTTCTTCCTTCCTTCCCTCCCTCCCTCCCTCCCTCCTTTCTTTCCTTCTTTCTTTCTTTCTTTCTTTCTTTCTTTCTTTCTTTCTTTCTTTCTTTCTTTCTTTCTTTCTTTCTTTCTCTCTTTCTCTCTTTCTCTCTTTCTCTCTTTCTCTCTTTCTCTCTTTCTTTCTTCATTTTTCTTTTTCTTTTTTTTAATTGAGACAGAGTCTCACTCTGTTATCCAGGCTGGAGTGCAGTGGCGTGATCTCAGCTCACTGCAGCCTCTGCCTCCCAGGTTCAAATGATTCTCCTGCCTCAGCCTCCCGAGTACTTGGGTACTTGGGGCTATAGGTGCCCAGCACTGTGCCTGGCTAATTTTTGTGTTTATAGTAGAGATGGGGTTTCACCGTGTTAGCCAGGGTGGTCTTGAACTCCTGACCTCAGGTGATGCACCCGCCTTGGCCTCCCAAAGTGCTGGGATTACAGGCGTGAGCCACCGTGCCTGGCCATCAGGAAGCCCCCTCTTCATCATTTCAGATGGGAGGGACCACCATGAAGTCTGGCTGACTGTCTTGCAGCCTTTAGCCTCGAGTGTGGGGAGGTTGGTGCCCACGTCCCTCCTGCCTTGGGCGTCTCACTGCTCAGAGTGTGTGTGTTCTCTAGGTCTACTGTGACAACCTGCCACAGGCGGGGGCTGAAAATAGCAGAACGTTCCTCTCTCACCATTTCAGGAGCTTAGAAGTCCATCTTTTGTTATTGTTGTTGTTTGTTTGAAGGGTGAAGGCCGTGTGCCTGATTTCTTTTGTGTCTTCCAGGGTGGCTGAGAGGGTGCTCAACTCTGAGTCTGAGGTGTAGGAGGAACATTTTATAATTGGGCAGGATTTGAAAGTTGGTAAAGCTCATTTCCACCCATGATCTCACGGGACCCCCAGCATCCCTGTGCGGTCAGTGAGGTGGTGGGGGCGCCTCTGTATTCACAGACTGGAAGATGGAGGCTCGGAGGGTTAAGTGGTCTCCCATGGGACGCCCTGTTGGGGAGAGCAGGGAGCAGAGGTGTAACTGCAGTCCACGGTGCCGGGATCTTTATTCATAAACTCTTCATGAACCCAGAGAGGGGAGAGCTCAGATGCATTCCTCTCCCTGCATTTCTGTCCCTTGAACTCAGATCTCCCATTTCAAGCCTGCAGATCCCCGTGTCTCTGAACCGATGACTCAGTCCAGACCATGCCTTGTGACTTCATCTCGCTTCTGCCCCCTGGTCCAGTGGCAGCCTCTCCCCGTCCTCTGTGCTTCTCCCACCTTCTCGACCTGTGGCCCGGGGACTTCTGGCTTATCATGTCATAGGCGTTTGGCTGATGTGACCTCTGGATCATTGCTTATATTCATATTTTACTTTGGGTGTTCTTGTTTGACTTTTGACTTAGGGGTAGTTATTAGTATCCTCAACATATTTGCTAATTTCTAGAAAAAAGCCTTCAGAATGTCCATTTTACTCACCTCTGCAGGTCACACAGCTCCCAGCTCAGAAGATGCTCAACAAATATTTGTCAGTTACCAGAAGTTTCTTACTAATTAGCCAGTTAAACTAGTGGCATGTTGTGAAATGCGTTCCAGTGGTTGCTATTTAAAAAGTAAACCAACACACCAAAACAAGCAAACAATAATAAAAAACAACAACAACAAACTATGGCAACTGAAATATCAAATTCAGAATCCACGTAGCTTCTTTTCTTCCCAACCAGAAGCTGCAAAGTTGGTTTTCAGTTGTTCTGAGGATAACGCCGATCAGAGAGGGCCTGGAGGGAAGGTGGTTGTTCTCCTCCTATTTCAATGTGTTGCACCTTTGGCCAACAGGCCCACAGCATTGCTCGGAGGAACCACAGGGCTTCAGGACATGACCATGTGCTGGGGCTGGAATCAGGGTCATTTCTCTGGAGCTAGGGTGTTTGAACTGTCTCTGAACCCTCGTTGAAGTCCACTACCTGCATGACTTTGGACAATCTCTTCACCTCTCTGAACATAGTTCCCTGTCAGCAAAATGGGGACAACTGTTTACTTCGTGGGTGTCGTAGGATCCACTGGGGTGTGGCAGTGAGTGTGTGGTGCACAGCTAGAGCCTGGAGCCCAGGGTGTGCTCTGCAAGTGTCTTCACACCTAGACAAACTGACATTGCTTGCAAATTCTCTTTCTGGGACTTGCCACTTAAGTTGGCACAAATACACTTAAGGCCAAAGGCAATTCAACGTAATATATTCAACTGTTTTCAAACAGAGCAGACCGAATAACAGGGATCACTTCTTTCATCTGACAAAAGAGGACATTCAATAGGACTGAGTTAACTTAAATAATGTTTCTTTCTGCCGGGGCTGTGTTCCCCCTGCCTCTCCCGAGCAGCGAATGGGATGAGCCACCGGGAAGGCGTCACGTGGAATCCTGATGGGACCTGTCCCATTAGTGTGTGCATGTCACACACGGAGCGTCTACACTCTTAAAAATAACCTCGTGAATTCTTTTATTTAGGGTGGAAACTCTCCACGGCTTTCTGGCTCTTTACACGTAAGGATTCCCTGCGGCGGTGCAAGGTGGCCTGAGGGTGAGGTACCACTAATAATGATGTGTTTTCAGGGTGCGCCTAGTCCTCGCCATGATGCTGTGGGGGAGAGACAGACCACGTATGATTAACTGCATTTGACAGATGAGGAAATTTAGGTCTGAGGAGAGACTCAATGACTGCTTACAGTCACTGTGCAATGTCTCTCGCCCGTGCTCCACGGTTCTTTCCAGTTCTCTGTCTTTCAACTCAGGAGCGGAGTGTGCTGCTGTGGGGTTACCTTGAACTCAACTCTCCTAACCCTAATGCTCGAGCTGCCAGTGGTGTCTCAGGGCCCGGGCATCAAAGTGCGCTCTCAACACTTTTCTTTGTCCTAGTGAAGACGGTTCCTGTGGTTTCCGCACGGACTCGTTGTTGGTGGGGTCTGGGCTGCTTTTAGAGCAGTTTGTCCACAGAGAGGGGAGACCCCTAAGTGTCATCTTCCCTGGACAGTGCTCAATGTCATTTGTCTCCCCAGATGGGGAATCAGAGGGGCCTGAAGGAGGTCGGGCTGGGGGGAGGGCGGGATGTCAAGAGAAACCTAAAGGCATGAGATCAAGTCAAACTCAACACTTCTCCTCTTGGCCTTTTCAGTGTGAGGATGGCTCACACCAAAGTACACAAACCAACAGACTGAATCCCAGCTCTCTGTTTGAGCAGTGCCCACACAAAGCCTGCCCTCTGGAGTCCTCCTCCAGGCTCCACCCCGCCATGGTAACCGCTGAATTCGCCGGGCCATGGTAGCAGGCCAAGTATGTGCACGATTGTCCTGGATTCTCTTCCAGTGGCAGACGGTGTTTGAATGTCGTGTACATGTTTTCTTTCTTATCCTGACATATTTATACCCTAGTTTTGTTTTGTTTTGTTTTGCTCAGTGGAGGAGCCATGGGGTTAGGAGGTGATGGAGTGGCTGGGAGAGCCTTTGTATCAGATTGGTTAAGAAGGCTGATCTGTGGTTCCCAACATTCTACCACCAAGAGCCATCTCCCTCCAGGACACACATGTCAATGGGCTTGGACGCAGTTTCAAAGCTGCATGCCAACGTGATCACATGGCATTTTGATTCAGCTATTAAGGAAGAAGTAAGTATAAAGACTTCAGATACCTTAGGCACCAGTTCCATAAAGGAGGCAGTAAAACATGTAATTAGGCAAATCAAATAAGGCACGGCAACAGCTTTCAAATATTTAGTCACATATCATTTCCCATTAATTTACTGTGGGCTTAAACGAGGTCTGCATTTTTATAATCCTCTGTAAAAATCAGAGCCATGGCAGAAGCATGGTGTGCTTTTAAACACGACTTCCTCATGCCTCAAGGTGTTATGACAGTGATGGGATCATTGCATCTGGTGAAAGGGGAGGAACAAGGATGGGATATTTCAAGGACAGCCCTGGAAAACCCAGGGGTTGCATCAACGTTCTCTTAACTCCAGGTTTATAGAGCTGCGTCCAGAGGAATCCTTGAAGCGTTCTGGTCTCTTCGTGGCTTAGTCCCTTTCAGTTATGACAGGTTTTCCCAAACCTGCTGTGACGTGACAACTAATCCATCGGTCACCTTTCTTTGTAGAAATAATCAATTCTAATCAGTAATTGCTTTTGGGCAAGAGTTCAATCCTGCTGTCATCTTTTGGCTTCCAGCATCATCACATCATCTGAGTAGCTCTAAGGGCAATAATACATTTTACTGTGACGATATCCAAGCCCAGACAGTATTTATTCCTGGGCTTAACCATTAGGTTAATACACAGTTTCCACACTTTATTCTCAATCCCCCGGTATAGGAAGGAAATGTGTGTGGGAGTCTGTGTCTTCAGAATGTCAGACATTTGAGTCCCTGAAATGAGTCTTCTTTCTGAGTTTTCGGAGACATGTTTGGTGGCAGGTAGACACAACCTGGGATTATTGAAGTGATTTTTGGGAGAATATTTTCATAGGGTCTTGCATTCAGCACAAGAGGAAGGATTGACTGAGAAAAAAAGGGATTAGGTCAGAGATGAACCAAGAATCCTATGCAGAGTTTTCAAACCTAAACATGTATCTACATGGCTAAGCAGCACACCGGAAGGGAAAAAAGCCAGCGCAAATAGGCGTGGACGCGAGGGACAATCTTTGCAAGGATGTGGTCCCTCCTTTTCCTTCCCTGCCTTCACTCGGCTTCCGCCCTCTCTTAGAACTGGGCTGCTCTGGGGCCGGGCGCGCTGGCTCACACCTGTAATCCCAGCACTTCAGGAGGTCAAGGCGGATGGATCACAAGGGCAAGAGATCAAGACCAGCCTGGCCAACATGGTGAAACCCCATCTCTAATAAAAATACAAAAATTAGCTGGGTGTGATGGCGGGCGCCTGTAGTCCCAGCTACTCAGGAGGCTGAGGCAGGAGAATGGCTTGAACCTGGGAGGCAGAGGTTGCGTGAGCTGAGATCGTGACACTGCACCCCAGTCTGGCCACAGAGCAAGACTTAGTCACAAAAAAAAAAAGAGAACTGGGCTGCTCTGTCCTTCTCTCATCTCAGTGTGTTATCTGGAGGTCTGGGCTGCTGTATTCCTGAACTACAGAGATTTCTGTGGTCTCATTTGGTTTTATGACTTCTCAAATTGGAGGTCAAAATATCTTGTATGTCTTATTTACTCAATAATACAGTCCTTAAGAAGTTTAATTAAAATGAGGGATATCTGTTCTTGACTGCTGTCTTAGGTTTGGGGCCTCTATAAGGAATAATGGAAAATTAATGCCATCAGGGCTTTGGAGAGCCGCTTTAAATCAGGTATGACTACCACAGGTTCCTTAGGGACGCCTCGCATTGTGACAGTTTTCCTGACTCTTTTTTCTTTTTTCTCTCTTTTAAGGTAGGGAAAGAAAAAAATTTCCTTTTTTTTTTAATAGGAAAAACCAAGGCATTTGCTCTGAGTACAAAGGTTTTAAAGATATTTGTTATGAAGGAATAAAAGTCCTATTAAAATATTTATAAATTGAAACAACCCCAGAAGCCACACACACAATTAGGCCTTTCAGCCTTCTATTCTGAAAGCCAGATAAATCATCATTCAGAGAGCAAAGATGAAAACCAAAACAAATACGAAGTGCTCAGAAGCCGACCATGAAACAGGGAACAGAATGTGGTCTAGAAAATACTCCTTGTCTCTGAGCAGGGCACAGTTTACAGACATCCCAGGAAACCTTTGAGTTTCTGACTCATCAAAAAAGAAACCAACCAAACAAAAACCACCCCCAAAAACAACCAGAAAAGGAAAAGGAAAAGCATGTATGGTATCATCTCTGGAGGCCGTCATAGAAATTGAGAAGTCAAATGCAAACAAGGAATCAGATCCAACCCTCTAGTGTTCTAGAGAAGGAAACCGAAGCTTGTCGAACGCAGGTGCCTTGCTCATGTCAAGCATTGAGGGGGTTGTGTGGGCAGAACTAGAAAAACAGACCCCGACCCTCAGATCACAGCATGAAGTCTCACTCCACTTGGGCTTCTCTGGTGGGTTCAAAGTCCCGCCCGTGAACCAGCCGTAAAGTTCAAGGGACCATGCAGCCCGGTATTTTCGAGAGGCCGGGGACATCTGGAAGAAGGGGTGTTCTTTGGTTCATGTACCATCGTTTACTCCTACTTCACAAGCATTTAGTCAGCTCCTCTTGTGCTAAGACCGTGCCAAGACTGTCTTTTGGTCCAAACGTAGGACCCAGTCCTGTGGTTGAAGTAACTCAAGGCAGCGAGTCCTGTGATGAACCAAACCAAAGGGGCTCTGAGTCCCTGGAGAGGAAAGCATGGAGTTTTCACGCTTGCTTCTGTGCCTCAGGGGTTGTGTGCGTTTCTTGGCTGGGGTGCCACGCACCGTGTAGTGGGCACAAACCTAGAGACCACGTCCATCCATGGCACCGCTGGGATCTCCAGTTCCTCCTGGCAGAGGACTTCCTGTTTTGGCTTCTGTTTGTTTCTGACGCAGAGTCCTGGGCAAAGCCATGTTTCTTTTTTGCTTTTTTGAGTGAAAGATTGGCATTTTCCCATTCCCTTGTCAGTCCCTTCTCTGTGACAGAGGCCCTTTCATGTTCAGGGTCAGAGTGAGGTCCCACCTCAGATGAGCAAAGGCCAAGTCCACCACTGCTGCTGTCATAAAATCCCAGCTCCCAAGAAACCATGGCTGGTCTGATGACTCCTTGGGTTGTTGCAATGTCAGTTCACAATCAAGGATCTGGCTTTAATTTTTCTTTTTTAAATTTATAGTCACCAGAGGATATCTCTTTATTTCCTTTCCAGGTACGTATTAGACCCTTCAGAAAATGACATGTTACCCATTATCTCTTGTTTGTGCAGCAGGGGTGTGGTCCTGGCTTAGCTCAGTCTGCCAGATTGTTGCACCTGGGTCTCTGTTGATTTCACGTTCAGGCAGCTCTCCATTTAGTGGCAGAGATGGCTCTCGGCAGTGCCTGGCTCAGGGGGTCCTTAGCATCCCTAGTAATTCCCCTAAAGGTTTGGATTTGGCCTTCTTGGTTCACGTGCTTCCTCTGGGCAGGTTACTGTGTGTGTGCACGGTGTGGGGTTCTCACTCTTCCGGCTGGGGCAGAGTGCTTCTCCAGGAGGAGACTTCCGTGGAAAGCCCTGCCAGGTGGGCGCAAAGTCCAAAGAGAGACTTTGTAACCAGAAGATGGAGGTGACAGTGTGGACAGGCTGCCACGCTTTGTTTCATTTATTCAACATTGTGGTTATTGTGACTTACCAAGACTGTATAACCACTGTGGAGAACAGTACAGGGTTTCTTGAAAATCCAAAAATAGATCTACCATATGATCCAGTGGTACTAATCTGTTCTAACATTGCTCTAAAGAACTACCTGAGCCAGGCGCGGCCACTCACACCTGTAATCCCAGCACTTTGGGAGAGTGAGGTGGGTGGATCACAAGGTCAGGAGATCGAGACCATCCTGGTCAACATGGTGAAACCCCGTCTCTACTAAAAAAATTACAAAAATTAGCTGGGCGTGGTGGTGCGTGCCACGAATCCCAGCTACTTGGGAGGCTGAGGCAAGAGAATCGCTTGAACCAGGGAGTCGGAAGGTTGCGGTGAGCCAAGATCGCACCACTGCACTCCATTTTTGTGACAGAGCGAGACTCTGTTTCAAAAATACAAAACAAAACAAAACAAACAAAAAAAACTACCTGAGACTGGGGAATTTATACAGAAAAGAGGTTTATTTGGCTCATGGTTCCACAATCTGTACAGGAAACCTAGCTGGGGAGGCCTCAGGAAACACAATCAGAAGGCAAAGGGAAGGAGGCACGTCTTCCATGGCTGGAGAAAGAGCAAGAGAGCAAAGAGGGAGGTGCTATGCATGTTTAAACAACCAGATCTTGTGAGCACTCACCCACTATCACGAGAACAGCAAGGGGGAGCTCCACCCCCATGATCCAATCAGCTCCCACCAGGCCCCTCTTCCAACATTAGGAATTGCAAGTAGACATGAGATTGGGGCAGGGACACTAATCGAAATCATATCACCAGTCATTCCACTCCTGGGCATGTACCCAAAGGAAATGCCATCAGTGCCCTCAAGAGCTGTCCACACCCATGTCCATTGCAGCACTGTCTACAATAGCCAAGGTTTGGAATCACCCTAAGTGTCCATTGGCAGATGAATGGAAAAAGAAAATGCAGTGTATGTACACAATGGAGTACTATTCAGCCATAAAAATCAGTGAAATTCTCTCACTTGCAGCAATGTGGATGGAACTGGTGAACATTATACTAAGTGAAATAAATAAGTCAGGCACAGAAAGTCAAATATACATGATTTCACCTCTATGTGGAATCTAAGAAAACATAGAACTTACAGTATCAGAGTGTAGAATGGTGGTTACTGGGGGCTGGCAGCTGTAGAATGGTGGTTACTAGGGGCTGGGAGCTGTAGAATGGTGGTTACTAGAGACTGGGGATGGGGGGCTTGGGGAAATGGGGCACTGTTGTTCAGAAGGTACAAAGCTTCAGCTATCATTGGAGGGTCAATGGACAGCAGGGTGACTATAGTCAGTAATAATGTATATCTGAAATTTGCAAAGACAGTAGATGTCAAGTGTTCTCAAGACAAGAAAATGGAAAGCATGTGAGGTATTGGATGTGCTAGTCAGCTTGATTGTCACGGCCATTTCATAGTGTGTACATATACAAAAGGCCATGTTGCACACACTAAATATCTACCACTTTTACATTTGTCTTTCCTCCATAAAGCTGGAACACAGAGTGCCCACCTGAAGCCTTCAGTGCAGAGCCTTGCCTTGCACCCCAAGTCTCTCCTGCACCTGGAGCACATGCCAGGCCAGGTGCCAGCAGGGGCACACCCCAGTGCTGCCCAATGGCTGTCCCCTCCTTCTGGTGAGAAGGGGCCTGCTCTCTCTTTCTCTCCGGTGGGCCTCCCCTTCTGACGCCACTAACTGACTTGTCTCCTGGGCTAGTACTGGAGGTGGCCTCTTTCCCAGAAGAGCTGAGAGATGCAAGGGAAGCCGGGTCCATGGGGCCCTACGCTGTCCAATGATGACCTAAGCTGTGCAGTCAGGCAGACAGATGCCTTAATGGGGCTCCAGCGTAGTCAGCAGCTGCACCTGGCATGTCCTCTGGGGATATGGCACTTGGAAAGGAGCGACTTGTAGGAGGATGGGTAAAACGCCATCCACCGTGTGTGTCAGGGGAGGAGTCCAAGGCCCTGGATCAGTGAGGCTCTCACCCAGTCCAGCCCCTCACGTCCTCCTTGGGAGGGGTAGGGAGGGGGATGTGACCTTTGACATCAACGTATCAATGTGCCCTACAGCAACAGCTCCATGACCAGGCCCTGCTGGCTGTCCTGTGCTGCCGTGTCTGGACCTCACTGATGCTAAGTTGGAGGATAGTCAGGGAGAGGCCATGTTTGCCAAGTGAAATTGGGAATTACATGAGTGGGACCAAAATCTGGAATTCTCTCTCTCTCTCTCTTCTCTCTCTCTCTCTCTCTGTCTTTTTTTTTTTTTAGATAAAGTTTTAGTCTGTCATCCAGGCTGGAGGGCAGGGTATGATCTTGGTTCACTGCAACCCTGACCTCCTGGGCTCCAGTCATCCTCCCACCTCAGCCTCCCAGGTAGCTGGGACTATAGGCACATGCCTGGTTAATTAAGTGGCAGGCTAATTTTTGTATTTTTTGTAGAGATGAGGTTTTGCCATGTTGCCCAGGCTGTAAATCTGGAATTCTGAGTCAAGGTGGAGGACCTGAGAGAGATGGGGACATTTGGGAGGGAGGAATGGGCTGAGCATGCAGGGGGCAGACAAGGATGGGGTAAGAGGTGGACCCTGGCAGTGAAGCCAGATTCTGAGGCCAAGGAGCCATCCCAACATGACCCAGATTAGAAATCTTGTTTCCGAAGCGCCTCTGGGTTCTGGGCACCAAGGGAGAGTGAATTCTGGCCAGGCTGTCAGGGGGGCCAGGGACTCTGCCTTCAGCCGCTTTGGCTGCTGGTTTGGCTGAGCCATTGTGCGAACAGCACCCCTGGATGCACCCGAGGAGGTGAGGCTCTGTGGACCGGGTGCCCTGTGAGCGAGAGGGGAGAGGTCCCTGAGGTTTGCACAGTGCCTGTCACTTCTCAAAGCACCTCCTTCGTCCTGGCAATTTAGTGAGGGAGGTTGGGTAGCCAGGGTTGTTCCCATTTTATAGAGCAGGACACTAAGCCTCAGGGAGGGAGAGGGAAGCCGGTGGAGCCGGGCAGAAGCCTGTGGAGCTGGGTAGAGACCGGCGGGTTTCCCAGCAGACACGTCTTCTGCATCTTCTGGCTGAGTCCTCCGCTTAGGTCAGGAGACCTCGGCCTGGGCCAGGAGGTCCGATTCTGGGATGCGAACGTGGTGGGGCTGTTGCCATAGATACCAGTGTGGTCACCAGCCTGAAACCCTTGAGCCATGGAGACATCAGACGGTGGTCCCCACTCCTCAGCCTGGAGCCTGGCAGAGACGCTCAAGGAAGAAGGTGGGCTGACCAAGCGCGCCTCTCCTTTCTTCAGATCCTGCGCAGCTGGGGTGCTGTGGAGGAGGCCTGTGCTCATCAAGGAGAGAGAGGCAGAGTCCAGTGGGAGGAACGCAGGGTCAGGGTGCTCTGCTTCCCAGAGTGTCCCTGGGGGCTTCTTTGCCTCTTGGGGCCTCAGTTTTTCCAAATGTAACACCAGGGCAGCTCTTCAAGCCCCTGGCCAGTGACACACAGAGACAAGTAGATAAGGACACCAGGGCAGATTGTTCCAAAAGCGGCGAGCCGGCCTTTTCAGCGCTGGTTCTACATGGACTATCCTCCTATGGAGGTTGGAATCAGCTGGTGCAATCTGTAAAATTCTGGTGGGAAAATTTCGTCAGGCCTTCTGCAAACGTACAAACTGTTTACCCCCACAGACCCTGTCTTTGTAGTGGCGCCATGTACTCAGAATAAACCAGTAACCCCCACTTGATGCTGCTTGCTCTGGAAACATTTCTAACTTGGTTATCTGGCTGCAAACCTCCAGCAGTTTCAGAAATAAAACGACAGAAAGGGGAGGGATTCTTGGAGGTTGGCTTCATGAAGGGAAGAGATTGAACAATGATATGAGCTGAGTGAAGGGACTCCCGGCCAGCAGACAGGGGACACCCCACCACTCACGGTGCTCAGCTCGCTCCTGCCTTCAGTCCAGCAAGACCTCACAGTTGTGTAAAGCAAGGAACAGACACGTGAGGAAGGTGGCTTTGTCCAACGTGGGCTTCAGTGATGCAGAGAAATGTTGTAATGCTTCTTGAGAAACATTTGCAGCCAAAATGGTTGACATACAAGACACTTTAACATTTAGAGGAAGGTTAGCCCCAAGTTTCCAGTATCCTCCTAAGAACGGCGGGAGCTCACATCTCAGAGCTCTTCAGGAACACGAGGTGATGACCAGCCCCTTTCCCAACCCCGAGATGGCAGAAGGAGGGAGCTGGAGCCAGAAGCTCCCTGCCTCTTGCCTCCCTGCAGGAGCTGGGACTGGGAGGAGAGCTGGGGGTAGGGAGGGTGCCTGTGAGGCAAAGCGTCTAGATGTCAAGGAGAAACGGGACTGAGTGAAGACTCAGCCAGTCTCGAGTGATCCTGGAGAGCTGGGATCTGCTGATGTGTGGGCCCAGAGATTTTCTCTGTGTCTACTCACTTTCCAGCCCCAACCCTGGCCCTGGCCCTGAGACCTCCCTGCAGGAGTCTCCTGCCTCGGTGCTCCCTGCTGTTGGATGAGCAGCCCAGGTGGTCCTGACAAGGAGTGAGAGCAGTTGCTGCCCTGGTGTGACCCATGCTGCTGTCTTCAGCCTAGCAGGTAAATCCTGCTCTGGGACTTTGCTGAGATGGGCTTGGCATGTCCTTGGGTCAAACACTGCCCTGACCCTGCGTTTGCTTCAGTTCCCGGGGGAAGAGAATCTTCCAGAGTGACAGAGAAGGGCCAAAGGATGTTTGAGCTGGAGGGAACTGAGGCCCCAGCCAGTCTCATCAGGTTTTCAACTTCGGCTGCACATTAGAATCATCTGGAAAGTTCTAGAAAAATGCCTCTGCCTAGCCTCACTGCCAGAAGCCATGATTTAATTTGTCTGGGATGGAGCCCAGGAATTATCTCCAGGTGACTCTGATGTGTAGCCAGGGTTGAGTTTCATGGATCCCAAAGCTGTGAGCCTGTGTGGCTCAGAGTGGGGAAGTGAGTTGGAGGAGGGGCCGTGGCGCAGGCCTCTGATGGCCTCATGCCCTCGGCCCGCCATGGCTTGCTCCTTCTCAGAGGCTACGGGTTTAGGCTATGCAGTAATTTTAAAAAATACCAGTTCTGGATCTTGCAGGCATTTAGAGTCCCCCAAACAATTTCTTCGGTAAATCCTGAAAACAACCTTTTATACAAACTTCTGTGCATCTCAGCAGAAACTAACAGCAAAAGGGAACTTGGCTTAAGCTCTGGAGACATTTGAAATCTTGGCTAGTTGCACAATGATGTCTCGTGGCATTTTGGTGTACTGGGGTCCGTTTGTGGGCACGGCCACAGTGGTGCTGCTCTTTGGGGTCTCTTTGACTGGCTGTCCAGCCGCACCTGCTGGGAACCTGAGGCCGGGTCTGTACCACCCGCATCGGAATTCCCAGGCAGTGCCCTGGGAACCTGCCTGTCCCTGCGCTGAGTGGTGACAGCTGGTGGGTTGTCCCTCCCATCATGGAAAGCTGCTCCCAAGACAGCCTACGGCTTCGGACACGCAGTGGCATTTGTGATGGACGGTGCCAAAGCCTGGGGACACTCGCTTCCTCCTGAAAAACCAAACAGTCTTTGGTTCTGCTGCCTGGGAAGTCCAGCCATGCCTCCACCCTGTCCTGCTTGGGGCTGAGTGGGAAGCATGCAGCTGGGGCCAGCTGACACATCTGGGGTGACAGAGGCCTCTGGCAGCTGGCATCCTGAAGGCCAGAGGTTTGCAAGTGCACTGTGAGTTTCCTGCTCTGTTCCTTAAGGAGAGCCTGGTTCTCAAAAAAGTGCCATTTGCTAGATGAGGCTCAGTGTGTGGGGACAGAGTGCTCCAGAGGGACCTGGGGGGATGGGAGGACAGGGGCTGCCCAGTGGGCCAAGCCCCATTCATAGCCTGCTAGGTCACTCCTTAAGCCCATGGCAGGAATTGGTTGGTGATTTTCTGGGTCCATGAGCTGTCACTTAAAAAAAAAAAAGATTTTTCAAGATGTAATTTGCTCACCATACATTGACCCATTTGAATTGTATAATCCAGTGGTTTTTAGCATATTCACAGATACGTGCAGCCATCACCACAGTTTCAGAGCTTTTCATGACCTCCAAAAGTAACCTTGAGCTCTAACCCTCCCTCCCCTCGGCCTCTCCCCGTGGATCCACTCTCCGGCTCTGCAGATTTCCCTCGTCTGGGCATTTGGCATGAATGGAATGGCACAATGCGAGGTCCCCGTGGCAACTTCTTTGGAATAGTCACACAGCACGATGCTTCCAGGCTCGCCTGTGTTGTGGTGTGTGATGGGGCTGCTTGTCACTTTGTGGCTGAGCGACACCACAGAGCATGGAGGCGCGTTTTGTGTGTCCGTTTGTCCACGACGGACGTTTGTGTTTTCTCCACTTTTGGCCGTTGTGAGCCGTGCTACTGTGGCTGGTGATGTGTGCAGCTCTCCTGGGTGTGTGTCTAAGTGCATATTCCTCGACTGTAATCTGCATTTGCTTCGCAGGAGCCAGGTCAGCAGTGGAGGCTGAGTGAGGGGTGAGGCCTCCTTCAGGGGCTGGGTGGCAAGAGGGGAAGGCCCTGGGCCAGTGGCAGTTCTCAGGGTTTCCCTCTGCAGAGCCAGCCCTTTATCATGTTGTCCTGTGAAGACAAACAGTGACTGTCTCTGAGCTCCCTGCCCTTAGTAAGGGTCTCTTTGAGTTCCTTCCTGTAATTCTTTTTTTGGTGGGAAGGGGCAGTCAAGGTCTTGCTCTGTTGCCCAGGCTGGAGTTCAGTGGTGCAATCCTGGCTTACGGCAGCCTTAACCTCCTGGGCTCAAGCGATCCTCCCACCTCAGCCTGCCACCTCAGCCAGTACTGGGAGCACAGGTGCACACACCAGGCCTGGCTATTTTTTTTTCTATGTTTTGTAGAGATGGGGTCTCACTATGTTATCTAGGCTGGCCTTGCACTCCTGGGCTCAAGCGATCCTCCTGCCTTGGCCTCCCAAAGAATTGGGATTATGGGCATGTGCCACTGTACCTGGCTCCTTCCTATAATTCTTACGATTCCTATATATAATAAAAATTATTTACAAAATGATATGTTTAGAGATTATACGTAGGAAATGACTCCTGTATATAATTTCCTGGAATTCTCATAACTCCTTTAGTTTATCTTCCGAAATGATGGACAAAAACGCACTGTGAGGACAGACCTCTGAGCCACAGGGAAGGCCTTGGTGCCTGTAGACGGTGAAGACACAGGTGAGGCCCAAGGGGTATGGCATGGTGCCCGACTTGGGCGGCTGCCCTCCCTCCCCCAGCTCAGGCCCCCCTGGGCCCAGTGACTTCCAGTCCAGGCTCCTGGTCTGGGCTCCTAGGAAACCTGCCAGTGCTCCTTGTGTCTCTAGGCCTCAGTTTCCCTAGCCTTGAAACAACACACCCGTTGCCATTTGATGAGTGTGTATCTTCACATCTCTCGGGTCCTCACCGCCAGCACCTGCCCACACCTCCTCAGCATCCCTAGTTCCAGCCACGCCCAGGGCACCCTCCCCAAGTACCTGCGACTGCACCTGTGGGCAGGCAGGCCACGGGCTTAGTTTCTGGGAGCAGTCCTGGGCCCAGGGCAGACGGCTGCTGGAGGATAAGCCCCTCGGTTGCCCCCAGCCCCTGATGGGCTGACCCAGCTGTGCCCTGTGCTGAACACCAGAGCTCCTGGTAGGACAGAGCCCCACTGTCTGCCCCAGGGGCCTGCCTGTCAGTCACCCTGCATCGACTCCTGGGGTCACCTCCCTAAAACTGCTTGCTCTGAAATCCTTGTCTTAGGAAACTAAGTTGAGACAAGAATTCCTCTAAACATTCAACATCCCTCCTTGTCTTTTGTTGCTCCCGGACAGCAGGGGCTTGGGGCGATTCCATCTGCATAACCTTCCCTTGGCTGTTCTTGCCTGGGCCCCGGGCCTCTCTGATCTGTTGTTGTGGAGACAGATTCTTCTTGCCCTTTGTGGTTGAGTCAGGTAAGGGAGGCCTGTTTATCCATGAACACACACGGCACTCGGCACGAACCTTAACGGGTGGAGACGAGGTGTGAGCGTGGCTCTGTCGGTGACTGTCACCTGGCGGGGAGCACGCTGTCCTCCTCGAGCCCCACAGACAGACACACCAGAAACACAGGGCAGCTGGCACAAGATGAACTTGGACAGGGAGGAAATCTGTCAGGGCAGAAGTCAGCGTCGCGTGAACTCACACACGCCCCTCTCCATCCCCAGACAGCAGGAAGTGACTTGAGTAGGGCGGCCCTGAGCTGCCAGCCTGGGGTCCTGACTTCAGGTGGGTGCTGACGTCTCTGGTGGGCTTGTTTCCTCCTCTGAAAACAGTCCTTGCACCTTATCATCCAGCTGGAGGCTCAGCTTGTATCGGACGCCTCCCAGCTGCACGGGGGGCGAAGGTCCTGTGTGTGGGGACTGGCCAGCAGAGCCCCCTGCCGGGCTCGATGCCCACTGGTGCATGGCCCAGGCTGTAGAGGGGCACGACAGGGCTGGTGTCTGAAGGGTCTGGTGTCTGCTGAGGGGCAGGCAGTGGCCAGAGGACACCAGCAGGCTCTGGCCCTTGGTAGCTGGACACGGGCCTCTGGCTGTGTAGCTCAGAACTGGTGTGAAGCTGCAGTCTCCTGGGCTGTCTCTCCTCCTTCTAGGGAGGAGACGCTGCAGCACAGCAGGCTGGAGAGGCCTGTGGAGGCTGCCGTGGAATGGGAAGGGTCTCGGGGAGGAGCCTCTGTCACATGCCTCCCAGATCCCAGCTTGTCCCCCAGCCCCAGCTCCTAGCCCTGGTGTAGGCATACAAAGGGTATTTAATAAATGTCAAGTGTTTGACGAATTTTAAGTGATGTCCCAAAGCCTCACCAATGAAGACATCACTGGAACATAATGTGAGCGATTCATCTGTCTCTGTGGTTTTAGCCAGGATGGTCCAGGACACTGGGGCTGCATTGACTGTTTCGCCTGGGAGTACATATTTTCTTCTTCACGGTGGCTCCCTGGGCCTTGCTGGCAGGGATGGGCTTTGAGTCACTGTATGTGTGACAATACCCATTTCAACTAAGAGAAACCCAGTCACAGAGCCAGCTTTTTGCTGGAGTCATTGCCAGCTAATTGTTCAAATAACGACTCTTCTCAACTTTGCTTTTCTTTTTTTAAATTTTATTTTTCTTTACTTTTTATATTTTTGAGATGGAGTCTTACTCTGTCTCCCAGGCTGGAGTGCAGTGGTGTAATCTCGGCTCACTGCAACCTCCACCTTCAGGGTTCAAGTGATTCTCCTGCCTCAGCCTCCTGAGTAGCTAGGATTACAGGCGCCTGCATCGCACTTGGCTAATTTTGTATTTTTGGTAGAGACAGGGTTTCACCATGTTGGCCAGGCTGTTCTTGAACTCCTGGCCTCAAGTGATCCACCCGCCTCAGCCTCTCAAATTGCTGGGATTATAGGCATGAGCCACCACGCCTGGCTGACTTTGCTTTTCATAAAGGGTGACAGAGGGCAAGACTCTTCAAACATGCTCACCTCTTGGGCATTGAGGCCCCTGCATTGCCTTCCCATTTCTTTCCCTGTGATGCTGGGCTGGGGCTCAGGAGGGAGATCCGGTGTAGTCCCCTCTGATCTCAGTGGCCTTGGAAAAGCCACTTCTCAGCTACATGCTCTTATTGTGAAGGGGGAGAGTGTCCCTTTACTATCCCACAGGTTTGCATGTGGCTCAAGGGATGCATACAGTGGGTGTAAAAGTGAGATAATCAGTAGAGAAGAGAATTGACCAGTCCAGAGACACAGAACTAACGCCAAGCTCATGAGTATTGTGGATGATTGTGGCACCTGCTTACTTGGTTTTTGATACAGGTTATCTTGGAGCATAAACAAATGTAGCCAGAATTTGCTCTTTTCTTTTCTTTTTTCTTTGTTTCTTTTTTTTTTTTTTTGGTGGAGTTTCAATCTTGTTGCCCAGGCTGGAGTGTAATGGCGTGATATCGGCTCACTGCAACCTCCACCTCCCAGGTTCAAGTAATTTTCCTGCCTCAGCCTCCCAAATAGCTGGGATTACAGGCATGCACCACCATGCCCAGCTAATTTTGTATTTTTTTTTTTTTCAGTAGAGACGGGGTTTTACCATGTTGGTCAGGCTGATGTTGAACTCCTGACCTTAGGTGATCTGCCCTCCTTGGTCTCCCAAAGTGCTGAATTACAGTCGTGAGCCACCACGGCCGGCCTTTCTCAAGCTGTTTGTGATAGAGTGGATCTTCTTTCAAAGCAGTGTTCAGTGCTTCAGATTTTTGGGAGGTGAGACAGAAAATTGTGGTTCAGGATGTCTCAAAATGATGGTTCTAGAAAGCACTGCAACTGGAAAGTGACTGAACTGAGAGGCTCCTAGAGAAAATAGAGTGGCTTTGGTTGTTTTCTGGAATCATTTGTGATAATAAAGGTTTAAAGCTCAATGAACTGAATTAGAAATAAAAATTAATGGAAGTAATTCCCTCCATGCTAAGCTTATGACCTATGGAATTTTCTTAAACTGTGGCATCTCCTATCAAGTGTTATCAGGTAACAAAAATAAGTGAGCACATGAAGCGTGGTAAGTACTAGGTGAGAATCTTTCCAAAAATAATTAAGTTAGGTTCTTAACCTAAGTTAGGTGACTTATTTTTGGTGGACACGTGTCCTTATGACTGTGACTGATTGTATACAAACTTATAACGTCAAACATTCAATGAGCAAACCATTTTAACTCCTATAACTGCATTAGATCAGTACATTTGTCACGATAGTCTTAAAACTGCCGTGTCTATGACAGCTCTTTTGTGGGGAGGGCATGAAAGTGGGAGGACTCGGCACTGAATTCCAGGGTCGCCACGGAGCCCAGTAGCTCTCCTACTATTCTGTGGTTAAGGATTTAGGGTCAGACACATGAGCTCATTTCACTGGGACGCGGGAGGCCAAGCTCCAAGTCATAGTGTGGATGGCTTGTTATAAAGTTATAGCAGAGATGTGGCAAGAGAACAGCGTGAATCAGCCTTCTCTGAAGTCAGCAGTTCTTTACTTACTGTTTCTTGATGATGGTAATCTGGGTGAAGCTATGCAAATATGCTAAGCCAAGTCGTTAATGCTGATGATCTGGAGGACTGTGGCCATCTCAGAACCATTACCTCTGGGGACTATTACCCAGTTCCTGGTGAGGGAGGCTGGCTTTCGGGCACCACACATCTCAGGGGGGGCAGAACCTGCTCAGTGGGCAGTTGCAGCACTGGGTTTGCTCTTCAGAGAGATTCTCTGCTCGATCGCAGGACTGTTTTATGATGGTATCCGTCATGCTGTCACAGAAGAAATCTTATCTTCTCTCATTACTCAATATACAAAGGACTGGGATTTCCACTTGGCCCATGTTCCTGTTTACCTGAAGACCGTTTTCCCCTGAACGCTGATAAAGTTCATTTGCAGCTATGTGCAAAGACAGACCAAACTTCTAATTCCCAGCATGCTTTAACGCTCATATACGAAGCTCTGCTCGCAGCCAGGAGGACCTTTGTGGTGCAGAGGCTTTGGTGAGGAGAATCAGAGGTCTGATGGTAGAAATGACCAAAGAGTCTTGAGAAGATGTTCCTTCCAGAAGTTAGCACCACCACCGGTTCCCTGTCCCGGAAGCTTCCTGCACCTGTTTCCCTTCATGTCATAGAAAACCGGAAGAGTTTATTGGAATTTGTGAGCAGTTTTCCACTTAGAGTTCACAGACTCTCAAAGTGTATTTTGTATGCCTGTGCATTTCAGCCAAATTCAGCTAGGTCCTATTTTAAGCACATCTGAGGTATAATCAAAACAAAACATATCTATTTGAAGGTATACTTGCTTTCAAAAGGGATGGGCTAGTAGGTGCCTTTTAATAGTAGGTTCCCCAGTGCATATACTTGTGAGTCTGTTAGCTTTCCGAGGCTTCAAAACAAAGTGTGAGATGTGCCAGCGAGCGGGCACACACACACCCCTAGCAAGGAAAGAACACCGATTTTTCTTTATCCAATACACTTCACCACGCACATCCCCATGAGTGTTTTTTCCTTCAAAGTCCTCACCTTGGGAAGCCGAGCTCTTCTGTAGTTTGACTGTGCTGGACAGCCCAGTGCAGTCACTTCATTTGGCTTCTGACATCTTTGGTTGCTTCAGAAGATGAAATTCATCCTCAAAGGACAAATCTTGGTCACTTCTGAGGATATCTGAAAAGTGTGCTTCAGATTCTGAACCCAGGTGTTGTCGGCTGCATGATTGGAACGGGAGCCTGTTTGGAAGGACAAACCTGTTCAGAAGGAGTGGCCCTGCCTGTGTAGAGAACGTCCGAGTCTGTGCTGTTGTCAGAACTGAGTGTGTTTGTTCCATGTGGGTACCTGTCCCCATTGATACAAAGGGCTGGAGCCTCAGAGACGGAATGTAATTCACATGGTCACTTAGCCGGCTCAGTCGTCTCCAGGTACCTGGGCGCCTTCTGGACTGTGCTTTCGTTGGATTTTTCTGCCCTTCTTGACAAGTGACTGTTGAAAAATTATCTCACTTTTAGGTTTTCTTATGTCATCTCTGGCAAGCTGGCTTCTGGGTTACATGGCATTGGAGTGCAGCCTGCTTGGCCTGGTTTCATCGGAGACCAGTTCTTGGCTTTGTGGACCAGGCCCTTATTCCTCCCTGCAAGGTGAGGGATGTCCCGTTCTTTCCTTGCCTGCCCCAAATGGAGGATGATGCAATCCCGCGGGCACATGCGTCTCAGGATGAAGGTCCACGCACTGACCAATATGTGCAGACAACAGACCGCCCCGTGTCGATGCTTTTATTCCTCACCCATGGTGTGCATGTATTTCTGTGTACTCTGGGTGCTGTTGCCCATCTTCAGTAGTGACCAATTTGTCACTAAACAGCATTCTGTTTGGTTTGCATGGACTGGAAGTTAAACTGTCTTGGTTTTTACAGTTTTGTCTCTTAATGCCGACTGCTGATGTTTTGCCACCCCTTTGGTTCAGTGGCAGCCCACAGGGCTGTAGTGGTTGAGAAACAGGAGGGTGGAGGGCACATTCCTGGGACATTAGCTTGGCAGGTGTTCACCCTCTGATGCGTCTTCACCTGTACCTTCCTCAGCCCCTTCAATTTTTTTTTCTTGAGACAGTCTCCCTCTGTCTCCCAGGCTGAAGTGCAGCGGCATGATCTCAGCTCACTGCAGCCCTCACCTTCTGGCTTCAAGCGATTCTTCTGCCTCAGCCTCCTGAGTAGCTGGGACTACAGGGCATGCCATCACGCCTGGCTAAATTTTGTATTTTTAGTAGAGATGGGGTTTTGCCATCTTGGTCAGGCTGGTCTCAAAGTCCTGATCTCAGATGATCCTCCCGCCTCAGCCTCCCAAAGTGCAGGGATTACGGACGTGAGCCACCATGCCCTGCAACCCCTTTAATTTTTGAGAAAAATCATTCATTTTTATTCTCAGAACAGCTTCACCTTGGAAGTGGAAGAGTGAATTCTGATCACAGCCCACAGATCCTACCTGTGTCTTCAGTACCATGCTCTGTCCTGGGTGTGAGGAAGTGGGCTGGAAGTAAGTTGCTAGCATCGTTTCCACCTCGTTTGATATTAAATCATCTGCAGTAAGATGGGAGAAGCTATGGTGGGTGGACCTTTCCTTTCTCCCTCATCCTCCTGTGTTACAGATGTCTCGGAATGGCGTCCTTCCTCTCTCCAGTGACATGTCAGGTTAGCAGGAAACCAGCACCTTCCCCCTCAGAGCTATTTCCTTCTTCCCCAACCACAGGTGTTTACCAAGTGTCTGCACTGTGGCAGTGATGGAGGTGGAGGATATATAAAAAGCAAATAGTAGGGCCAGGTGCGGTGGCTCACACCTGTAATCCTAGCACTTTGGCAGGCTGAGGTGGGCAGATCACGAGGTCAGGAGTTCAAGACCAGCCTGACCAACATGGTGAAACCCGTCTCTACTAAAAATACAAAAATTAGCCAGGCATGGTGGCTCACGCCTATAATCCCAGCACTTTGGGAGGCCGAGGCGGGTGGATCACGAGGTCAGGAGATCGAGACCATCCTGACTAACACGGTGAAACCCTGTCTCTACTAAAAATACAAAAAATTAGCCGGGCGTGGTGATGGGCGCCTGTAGTCCCAGCGACTTGGGAGGCTGAAGCAGGAGAATGGCGTGAACCCGTGAGGCGGAGCTTGCAGTGAGCCGAGATCACACCGCTGCACTCCAGCCTGGGCGACACAGTGAGACTCTGTCTCAAAAAAAAAAAAAAAAAAAAAAAAAAAAAGTAATGTCTTTGTTTTGGCGCACACAGAGCTTACCTCCTCCTTCAGGAGTAAAGACTGCGTGCACCAAATGTGGATTTGTGTCGCCCCCACAACAAGTGCCAGGGCTTTTGGTGCCCAGGGTGGAAGGAGCCCTGTCCTGTGGTGGCTGTGACATGAACTGCAGGGAAGGGTGGTCAGCACTGAGATGGGGGAGGCCAGGACAAAGGAGATGCCAGAAGCGGGGAGTGAAGAGGGAGTTTAGGGCCCCAGGCAAGGGCTCCTTTCCATGCAGAATGGGCCAAACGAACAAGTCCCAGACTCACTGACCAGGGAGGACCGAGGATGCCAGGCCAGGACCCTCTGTCCCTTATGGAGCCGTTGCCTACAAAAGTATCCGGGAGACAACAGTGACACACATGAGATGTCCTTGAAGTGAAACTACTGAAACTTCCCCAGAGCAAATCTTCACGGAGACCCCAAGAAGGGGCTGGGCCCAGGTTACCCTCATCCACGTCTCAGGTCTGAGAGCTGCAGACAGCAGGTCAAGGCAGAGCAGCGGCTGACCTTGGTGTCCTCAGAGTTCAGGGGCGTGTCTGTGAGTTGTGGTTTTGTTTTGTTTTTGCACAGGCTCTGTTTTACACACATGGACTGTAAACCTACGAGACGCCCCTGTTCTCAAGGGCAGGGACCAGGCCTGACCCCTGGCAAGGCCCTCATGCTTAGAACTCAGCCACTTAGCACAGGTTGACTCTCCCTTATCCGAATGCTTGGGCCTGCAGTGATTTGGATTTTGGACTGTTTTGGATTTTGGCATATTTGCATGTGGGATATCTTGGACGTGGCACTCAAGTCTAAACACAAAGTTCATTTCTGTTTCATCTGCGCTGTCTACACGGCCTGAAGGGAATCGTGTTTCCCCTCAGAGATGCTGCAGCAACTGTGTGTCATGCGCCTGAGTTTTGAGCTGTGCATGGAATTTTCTGCTCGTGGTGTTGCGTCTGTGCTCTAAAAGTTTCAGATTTTTGAGCATTTCAGATTTCAGATTTTCAGGTTAGGGAAGTTTTGCCACTCAGTAACTGTCTGTGGAGCTGAGGCCTGTGGTGTGGGGCACGGAGGGGCTGTCACCTGCAGGGTCTGGTGTCCGCGGGGCCTGGTGTCTGCAGGGCCTGCTGTCCTAGGCCAGGGCTGTGGGGTTCCTCGGAAGGACATGAGTAGGATGAACTCAACTGATGTGCTCCATCAGCACCTGCTGGACATTTTCTCAAGAAAGGAGACCAGGAAAGGACGAGAGAAAGCATCCAGAATGGGGCAAGCATCCCCTGGGGTCAGAGTGTGGATAAGCGGCCTCAGCCAACCCACACCACGCCCAGGCCAGCTGTCAAGGGGTCGGATCCACAGAAGGACATGGGGGACGGGCTGCTCCCTGCATGTGGCCAGTGCTTACTCCTCAACTCAGGAAGCCTGGGGGACGTGAGCCTGGCACTCATGTGGCGGGCTTAGCCCTGCTGAGCGGTGCTGGCCACCTTACGGGGACTCTCAGGTGACTTCTGGGGTGCTGGCTGGGGGGCTCCATGAAGAGTGGCTGGCCCTGGCTTCTGGCAGGCCAGGCCCTGTGTAGCTGGGGTCCCGGGCAGGTCATCGCCCCCTCACCCCGCAGGCCTTGCCCTCCTTACCCTGCGTCCTGATCCCTGGCCGGCATGAGGACTGCACCCCCGCCGCCCGCCTGTGGCTGTTTTGCGTGGGGAGGGATGACAAATGTCTCTGATGTCCAGCTAGGGGCCTCCCTCGAGCGGCGGCGTCCTCAGGCCACTTCCTTAAGAGCTCTGGACGGCCCCAGGAGACCGGCAATGATTAACCACAGCGTTCCTGGGTGTTCCCTCCCAGGTCCCCCTCCCCCGCTCTTGACCTGGAGCCAGAAGGGCGTTGGGAGGCGGCATGGCTTGGAAGAACATGAGCGGGGCCCAATTCCAGTTTCTCCACTTTCTGACTCTGAGAATCTCTGGAGGAAGTTACCAAACCAAAGCTGCCCTGATACGGGTCTGTGTCTGAGATCCAGGGGCCTGGCAGCGGCAGAGACTCAGAACAAGCACTCAGAGTTCGCGCAAACCTCCAGATGCGTTTCCATGGAAGATCCCGGGCAGCTGGAACTCCAGCTCCCCCGAGCTCCACGCGGGCATGGAACCTGTTTGGGCCTTTTCCTGTCTCTCTGTAGGCACTGGGGGTGTTTCTCTGCTGAGGTCACCATTCTGCTCCTCCTAGCGGCCCGTCCTCTCCATGCCCTGGCCCGAGCACATCATTCCCTGTCCCCTCCTTGCCCCTCTCCACCCACACCCTGGGACAGACCCTTGGGGAATACGGGTCTCCTGAACCCTGGACAGAATGGTCGGGTTACCTCCGGGGCTCTCTGAGCAGGAAGTCTCTCTCCCTGGAACCGGAGGCCTTTCTTCCTGGTGGGGCCCTGCCTGTCCCCAAGGCAGCATCTGGAGCCTGTGGAAGCCCCTTCTGGGTAAGGCAGGTGCACACCTGCATCTAAGCCAGGTGAGGGTCCCGGGTCCACACACCTGCTTCCCCTCCTCACCTCCCGATTTCTATCTGTGGTCACGGAGAGAGATGGGTCCAGGTTTTCCAGTTTTGGGTTTTCCCCCTAGAAACCTGAAAGTGAATGCAGGCTGTCCACGTTCACAGGCCTGGGGAGGGAAAGGCCATTCCATATGGCTTTTCGAGGGTTAGTTGTCTTCGCCACGCCCCTATTTGGTTGTTACTAGTAGATTTCTTCTGTGAGTGGGAATCTGGGGCTCAGGAATCCTCCCACTTGCCCAGGTCCTTCACCGTGAGCTCCTGGGGGTGGACCCGGCCTTCCTGGTCAGCAGGACCAGCTGTTTCACAGGAGGATGATGGCGCCTGACGGCCCTGCAGTACCTCTTATTAGACCTGGCAGCCCAGCCCCCTGGGGACAAAGACCCCCGACTCTCACCTAGGGGCACAGCTCCCCGGCACCCCTGATTTTCCCACATTTCAGAACAGTTGTCCTCACATGCAGAGTGGAGCTCGTCGGACATTCTCTATTCTTTTCCCTGATACCCTCCGTTTGTCCAGGGACTGCAGCCCTGCCCCACAATACTTAAAAATGTCCAAAAAATTAATAACTTTCCTCCTATAACTACAACCAGATATGCTCTCACACCCGAACTTCAACATGATTTTACCTGTACTCAATCTTTACCGCCTGCTTATGAACCACAAACTAAAACACTAGAGTCAAGTAATCTCCTAACACCCGCCGAAGAGACCACTCCCAGACTCCCCAACCCGAGGTCTCAGGCTGCGGTTCTCAGTAAAACTTCCAACAAAACGAACTTCAAATCTTTAAAAGCTTATTTTTTTTTCTTTAATCAACAAAGGTAATATGTATTTTTAGAAAAAATAGAGCCAGGTAAGGAACTGGGTATGCTTGGGGCAGTGAGACAGTGCAAGCTGCGTGGGGTATCTGGATAGGACTTTTGAGAAGATGCTGGCTGAGCAGACGGGGAAGTCGGGGTGTGTGGAGTGAGCCTGGCAGAATTCTGGGGGAGCATTCTGGGAGGAGGGGTGTCCATGCAAAGGCCTGTGGCAGCATGGGCTTGGTGGGGGTGGGCTGTGGGAGATGAGGTTGGAGAAGTGATGGGGCAAATCTGTAGGACTCTGGAGTCCACTCTGGGACTTCTGCTCTGACTCTAAGAGAAGTGGGGTCCTTGGAGGGTTTGGCAGAGGAATGGTCTGACTTCTGCTTTAACAGGATCAGTTTGGAGCTCTGTTGAGAACAGATTCCAGGAGCTTGGATGAAAGCAGGGAGACCGGTAAAGCATGGAAAAATGTCTTGGACCAAGGAGGACCAGGTGGATGGAATGGAGAAGATCAGAATGCCTGGTCGTGGAGACGCTGTGAAATGGAGATGTTGTGAGGTGGGAGACGTTGTGAGGTGGAACGTTGTGAGGTGGAACGTTGTGAGGTGGAGACGTTGTGAGGTGGAGACCTTGTGAGGTGGGAGATGTTGTGAGGTGGAGACCTTGTGAGGTGGGAGATGTGAAGTGGAACGTTGTGAGGTGGAGACGTTGTGAGGTGGGAGATGTTGTGAGGTGGAGACCTTGTGAGGTGGGAGATGTGAGGTGGAACGTTGTGAGGTGGAGACGTTGTGAGGTGGAGACGTTGTGAGGTGGAGATGTGAAGTGGAGATGTTGTGAGGTGCAGAGGTTGTGATGTGGAGACGTTGTGAGGTGGACACTTGTGAGGTAGAGATGTTGTGAGGTGGGAGACTTTGTGAAATGGAGATGTCGTGAGGTGGGAGACATTGTGAGGTGGAGACGTTGTGAGGTGGAGACGTGAGATGGAGACATTGTGAGGTGGAGACATGAAGTGGAGATGTTGTGATGTGGAGACGTTGTGAGGTGGCAGATGTGAGGTGGAGACATTGTGAGGTGGAGACGTTGTGAGGTGGAGACGTTGTGAGGTGAGGTGGAGACGTGAGATGGAGACATTGTGAGGTGGAGACATGAAGTGGAGATGTTGTGATGTGGAGACGTTGTGAGGTGGAGACGTTGTGGATGGAGACATTGTGAGATGGAGACATGAAGTGGAGATGTTGTGATGTGGAGACGTTGTGAGGTGGCAGATGTGAGGTGGAGATGTTGTGAGGTGGGAGATGTTGTGAGATGGAGACCTTGTGAGGTGGAGACGTGAAGTGGAGATGTTTTGAGGTGGAGACGTTGTGAGGTGGAGATGTTGTGAGGTGGAGACGTGAGATGGAGACATTGTGAGGTGGAGACGTGAAGTGGAGATGTTGTGAGGTGGGAGATGTTGTGAGGTGGAGACATTGTGAGGTGGAGATGTTGTGAGGTGGGAGCTCTGTACCTATTAGGGAAGACCTCCCCACACTTTCCTCCCCACAGCCGTGAGAACCTCGAGCCCGCCTTCTCTGTCTCTGAATTTTAGATATTTCATCTGAGTGGAATCGTGCAGCATTTATTTGTTCTTTGGTGAATGGCTTCCTTCACGGAGCATGAGGTCCTCAAGACTCACCCGTGTTGTGGGTGTTGTGGCAGGTGTCAGAATTTTCTTCCTTGTGAAGGCGGAATGCCATTCCTCTGTGTGTGGCCACATTCTGCGCCCATGGGTCCCTGGATGGACACCTGGGTAGTTTCCCCGCCTTGGCTGCTGAGGATGCTGCTGCTCTGAGCACTGGGAAGGTTTTAAAGCCACAAGAACGGAAAAACAGAATGTGTTCAGGGAAGCGTGGCTAGATCACCCGCTGGCGAGGCTCTGCATTCAGGAACAGAGGGTGTTTCTCAGGTAGGAGGCAGGTGTGTGGGACAAGCTTCTGCAGTCCTGCAGGGAGTCTCTGCAAGGGCCTGCGGGAGGAAGGCCCTGGCCGGAGGCCCTGAGGCCTCAGGGAAGAACAGGAGGGGCCTGGAGCTTTCCTGCCGCCTGCACAGGCCCCTCCCTCAATGTTGGGAGTGCAGGGGACCTGCACCTCCCTCCTTCCCTGCCCACTCTCCAGCCTCCCGTCTCCTATTCTCTGAAGTGATCCCTGCAGAAAGGTGCCCCCAGGCCTGGACTCTCAGTCTCCCCTCCCCTCCCCTCCCCTCCCCTCTCCTCTCCTCTTTTTGACAGAGTCTTGCTCTGTTGCCCAGGCTGGAGTTCAGTGGTGTGATCTCGGCTCACTGCAACCTTCGCCTCCTGGGTTCAAGCGATTCTCCTGTCTCAGCCTCCTGAGTACCTGGGATTACAGGCACCTGCTGCCATGCCTGGCTAATTTTTGTGTTTTTAGTAGAGATGGGGTTTTGCCATGTTGGCCAGGCTGGTCTCGAACTCCTGACCTCAGGTGATCCTCCTGCCTTGGCCTCCCAAAGTGCTGGGATTACAGGCATGAGCCGCTGCACACATTCTGGGTCTCCACTTTCATTGACCCACCCCTCTTCCACTTGGCTCAGAAGACCAACGTTGCCCCAGGACTTCCTGCCACGTCCCTCAGTGTCCTGTCCCCGTCTTCTCTTCCTCTGCCCATGTGACAGGGCTCACGTGTCAACCACGGTCCTGGGGTCCTGGCTCTCCCACCATCACTCCGAGTACAGGGCTCTTCGCTGTCTGTCTGAAGGATGTATGGGTGTAGCAGCGAAGGGACAGGGTGTGACACGGATGTAGCTAAAGGGGAGGAGGTATGTCAGCAAGTCCCACCGCTGTTCCCAGGGGCTGGGAGGGCATATGCTTCCTTTAACAGGTGCGTAGTTCGCTCTTAATGCCCACTGTGCCTCGTGAATCCGATAAAAAGGGCAGTTATCCTCCTAAAGACACACTTGGAGGTGTGGGGGTGTCCCGCCGGCCTCCCTCCTACTCTGAGATGGGATTTTCCGGGTGGTTTCCTCCACAGCAGTGATTCTGCTTGTGCGGTTTTGCACATTCAGAAAAGTCTGTGTCTGTAACTGGGTCCACTCCTCTGGCCCCAGAATCTTAACTCCAGCTATTGCCTGGGGCCTGCCAGTGGACCGTAAAGAACACCTGTGGGGTTACTGCTCTCAAGACTGAAAGACGAGTGGGGAGGAGATGGTGGCTGTCACACACTGTGACAGGGGGCCACCGGCCGCTTGCCGAAAGCCAACCTGAGCACCCTGTCCACACACCCAGCTCCAGGGATGGGGCGTAGCAGCAATGCTTGCTTTCCATCCTCCCTCAAGAGGGAGTTGGTACTGTCTGTTTCCTCATCTGCCTTTTGTCTAATCTGTTGGGCACCTTGGTGTATCCACAGCTCCTGTCTTAGGTCCCTCTGGGGTGGGTCCAGCAGCAGTGAGACCCTGGGGATGTCGGTGCACAGCGTGACTTAGCCCTGGGATGCACATAGCCCTGTGGCAGCTTGGCCCCAGGGGCAGGAGGCAAGGAAACCTAGGACCAGGGGTGGGGGGCGGAGGTAACTTGGACCCATGGGTGGGGAGTGGAGGTAACTTGGGCCCGAGGTGGGGGGTGGAGATAACTTGGACCCAGGGGTGGGAGGTGGAGGCAACTTGGACCCAAGAGTTGGGGGCCGAGGTAACCTGGGCCCAGGGCTGGGGGTGTCGCAGCAGCCCAGGCTCTGAGGGGTGGTGGGGCAGGTGCAGCAGCTACTCAGGCTCCAGGGGTGGGGCACAACGGTGGCCCCTTCTTTCAGGGAAGTGCAGCAGTGTGGACTCTGAGCAGCTCTCTTCATTGTGCAGAGCCTTGCTGACGAACGCAGGGGTGCCTGGGATGAAGGCTATGGGTTCTGCAGGGGTGACGGGGACCACCAGGATCCTTCTGCTCACCTTTTCCCTGCAGGGAGAAATCTCTCTGAGAGGACCCCTCCTCGGCTCCAAGCTGCTCCCCACGGGGGAATGGGGTGGCAGAGCAGGGTGGCGTCTCTGGTTTCTGCTCTCCACAAGGTTTCTGCGACTTCTCTGCTGTCCTGGAGCTCTCCCAGCGTGGTTTTCAAGCTATGTAGTGTCTGTGTGTTGTTTTGTTATTTTGTGGGGGGAAAAGCACTGAGATCTCCTAGTCCACCGTCTTGCTGATGTCGCCTCAGGGATAGTTTTAAACTTTACCAAGGGACAGTCCACAGGGTTGATTTTAATAACAAGGGCCCCAACTTGTATTCAAACTAATACTTGATTGATTTCAAACTGCCTTGCATATGACTTTGCAGGAAGCTGGTATCTTGCTAAGTGAGGCACATTGTAGCTGTGGGGGTTCCTCCTTTAGTACTTGCTTCCAAAGTGTATTGCTATACCTCTGATGCAGCTCCCACAGGCCCCCGTTGAGTAAATGTATCACTTATTACTTTGAGGGTCACACCCCGGCCTCTACGATGTTCTCAGGAAGCCAATAGAACACGCCTGGATTTAGTATCTGCTTCATCGAGGCTCCAAAGCACTGGAATAACAGGCAGGTGTTTAAAGCAAGGTCCCTGGCCTCAAGAGGTCTATGGACTGGTAGGAAACAGAAACATGCTCTGTACAGCATGGAATTGTGAGCAAAGTGCCACGGAGACACGAGGGGAGAATGGCGGGCTGGAGGCGAAGGCTGCAGAGACTGGCTCCACACAGCTGCTGTGAGAAATGGTAAGTCACTTGTACGGCTATACGAGTGAGCTATACAGAGTGCGGGCACCTCGGAAAGGGTCCCTGAAGTGAGACAGTCCAGAGTTAGGTTCTGGGATTCAGGGCAGGGCTGACACTCACACAAGGCAGAGCCTTCCTGGGCATCTAGACCGTGTCCAGACTCTCACTGCTGTGCTAGGAAGTGCCAGACGGATGTCTGGGAGAGTGCCACCGGGTTTTTAGAAACCTCATTGGAACTCTGCTTCCATCATTGCTTCTCTGTGAACTCCTCTCTGTCTACACATGAAATCCAATCACTTCTAGAAGGTTCTCTGTAAAGGAAAAGCATCACAGGAAACCAAGCACCCCACCGTGCCTGTGCTCCCCCCGGTACACTTGGGGAACACATCTGCCCCAACTTCTGTGCCAAAGGGCGGCAGGGAGAGGCATCCTCCTTGGCATGAACAGGTCATGGGGCTACCTGGAAAGGGTCTTCTTGGCTTGCAACCGGGAAGGTCCCTCTGGGGCTCCAGGTCTGATGTGGGTATGGACAATACCATCATAAAATGACGAGACGAAATGCTAAGCTGCTGCAGCCGGGAAAATGTGTTAACAGTTTGTGGCAGAAAATCGCAGTGTGAATCTTCAATGAAGGGGCAAACTTTTCCTACTAAAAATCATTATTCCTGCTATGCAGCACCGCTCAGCAAAGAGCAGGAGGGCAGAACACAGGCTGAAACATCATCTTTTCAGACAGATCCTGGAAATGGAGCTGGATGAGATCTGTGTTCTTGAGGAACCACACCAGAGGCGCTGGGCCTCAGAAATCACGTGAAGAACGCTGAGCTCCAGGCTGCTGCAGGCCCAGTCGTCCCAGGAACTGAAGTCACCAGCCCTGTACCCTGCCCCTGGGGCCCTAGTCATGGCTGGACCCTGCCGTCCCTGGAGCCTTGCCGCCATGGTGTTCTGACATGCCTGGACATGAGTGGCAACAGCTCTCTCCTTCCTAGGGCTGAGCCACAACAGCACTGCACCACCCCAGGGGCTTCAGTTGCCACTGTGCCCTGACATCCTTAGGATCCAAGTCGCTGTGGCACCCCTCCTCTTGGGGTTGCAGCCACTGGTATGCCACTGACATCCACTGATGTGCACCTTCATCCCCAGGGCTGAGCTGCTGCTTACCCTACGCCTTGGGGCCCGAGCCACTGCCATGCCCCATCTCCCTAGGCCCAAGTTATTGAGGTACATCCTAGTATCATTGACCCCAGCTCTGTGGGCAGTCTGTATATGGTCATGCCTTAGCAGGTGCACCCGTGCCATAGGACCCATGGATGCACAGCAGTTTTGTAATCCCCTGAGTCCCATACTTGTCTCTGCAGCTGTTCTGATCATCTGTATCCGAAATCCGGCACTGCTATAGCTGCCCACAGACTGTGCCAGGCCCAGAACCAAGAGGAATCTCTTTGGCTAGGACTTCTCTTGCAGGGAAAGGCCCTCCTAGGGCCTGAACCATAACAGTGCTGCACCACCCCAGGGGCGTTAGTTGCCACTGTGCCTTGACATCCTTAAGACCCAAGTCACTGTGGTACCCCTCTTCCTGGGGCTGGATCCACTGACATGACACCGAGATGCCACTGACCGAGATGCACCTTCATCCCCAGCTGCTGCTTACCCTACCCCCTGGGGCCTGAGCCACTGCCACACCCCATCTCCCCAGGCCCAAGATATTGTGCCCCAAGAGGACACTAGCAGCTGTTGTCACCAAAGATCCCAACAGCCCTTGCTGCCACCACCACCACTTCAAACACTTGCAGGTTTGGTCACCAAGGAACCCCACAGTCTTTACCTCCTCTAGCCTCAAGGCTGATGGAGGCAAATAGAGACTGCACACTGCATTCCTTGGAGCCAGAGCTGCCACACCTCCCCCAGCTGGCACCCTTATGCTTTTACCTGCGGGTGAAAGTCTTTCCTCATCAAAGCGCTTCTGTAAAGTCTGGAAAAGGTGACTGCTTCTTCAAGTGCTCAGACATCAACACAAGTCTGCAAAAAACATGGAAAAGTAAGGAAACATGACATCACCAGAAGAACAAATAATTCTCCACTAACTAATTACAAAGAAATGGAGATCTAGGAATTATCTGGAAATAAATTCAAAATTACTATTTTAAGGCAGCTTAGTAAGATACAGGAGAACATAGATAAACAACTCAATGAAATCAGGAAAACAACATGTGAATAAAACAAGAAATTCAACAAAGAGATAAAAATCATAAAAAAGAACCAAACAAATTTTGAGGCTGAAAAATACAATGAATAAAATGAAAAATGCAATAGAGAGTTTCAACCATCCCAACAGAGCAGAAGAAAGAATCTGTGAACATGAAGATGTGTCTTTTGAAATTATCCAGTTAGAGATGAAAGAGAAAATGAATAAAAAAGAGTAAAGAAAGTTGGCAGGGTGCAGTGGCACACGCCTGTAGTCCCAGCACTTTGGGAGGCCGAGGTGGGGGGAATACTCAAGATCAGCCTGGCCAACATGGCAAAAATCCATCTCTACCAAAAAATACAAAAATTAGCTGGTTGTGACGGTGCATGCCTGTAGTCTCAACTACTCTGGAGGCTGAGCTGGGAGAATTGCTTGAACCAGGGAGGAGGAGGTTGCAGTGAGCCTCAGTTGTGCCACTGTACTCCAGCTTGGGCAACAGAGCGAGACTCTGTCAAAAAAAAAAAAAAAAAAAAAAAAAAGAAAGAAAGAACAGAGAAATCCTATGGGACTTATGGGACTCCATTAAATGACCAAATATCTGCATTATTGGACTCTCAGAAAAAGAAGACAGAGAAAAAGAAACAGAAAGCTTATTTTGAAAAATAATTGCTGCAAAATTCCCAAATCTTAGGAGAGATATGGACATCTAGACTAATGAAGCTTAAAAGTCCCCAAGTAGGTTAAACCTAAAGAAATTTTCACCAAGACACATTATAATCAAATTATCAAGTCAAAGACAAAGAGAGAATTTTGTAAGCTGCAATAGAAAAGTGATATGTGTTAGTCTGTTTGTGTTGCTGCAAAGGGACAACTGATGCAGGGTAATTTATCTTCTTAAAAAAAGGTTTCTCTGGCTCACAGTTCTGCAGACTGTATAAGAAGCCTGGCACCAATATCTGCTCTGGTGAGGGCCTCAGACTGCCTCCACTCATGGTGGAAAGCAAAGAGGAGCCGACATGTGCAGCAACCACATGGCGAGGGAAAGGGGAGGGAGGTCCAGACTCTTTTTAAACAACCTGTTTTCATGGGAACTAATAGAGCAAGACCTCATTCCTTACCATGAGGACAACACCAAGGCATTTATAAGAAATCCACCTCCATGATCCAAACACCTCCCATGAGGCCCCACCTCCAACACTGGAAGTCAAATTTCAACATGACAATTGTGGGTGAGTGAATGAGACAAACCAAACTATAGCACCTGCCTTACAAGAAACACTAAAGGGAGTTCTTCATTGGAAACAAAAATACTAATTACTAATATAAACCATGTGAAAATATAAAATTCACCAGTAAAGGTAAATATATAGTCAAATTCAAATACTCTAATACTGTAATGAGTGTCTGTAAATCTCTTTTAACTCCAGTATACAGGTTAAAGACAAAAATATTAAAGCTAACTATAGCTTAGTTAAATATTAAATAATTAATAAAATTAAAGATAACTATACAATCTTTCCTTAATGGATACATTGTATAAAAATTTTGCGCTATGTAAATTGTGAACTCACAAACATGTAAGGTAAGGAGGAAAGAGAAACTGTAGTTTTTGTATGTGATTGAAGATAAGCTATTATCAGTTCCATATAGATTTGTGTAATTAGGTTTTCTGTAAGACTCACAGTAACCACAAAGCAAAAACCTATAGTAGATGCTCAACAGACAGAGAAAAGTAACAGCAAACCACTACAAAAACTTATTCAATCACAAAGGAGGAAGCAAGAGAAGAAAAAAGGAAAAAGGAAGTACCGAACAGTCAGAAAACAATGAACAAAGTGGCAATAGTGAGTTCTTACCTATTAATAATTACTTTAAATGTAAATGGATTAAATTTCCTCATCAAAAGACATTCAGTGGTTGAATAAATAAAAATATAAGATCTAACTATATGTTGCCTACAAGAAATTCATGTTAGCTTTAAGAATATGCATTGGCTGGAAGTGAAGGGATGGAAAAAAATCCCATGCAAATGGCAACCAAAGGAGAGACAAAGAAGGTCATTATATAATGATAAAAAAAAGTCACTTCATCAGGAAGCTATAACAACAGTAAATATTTATGCACCAAATTTTGGAGCACCTAAAAATATAAAGTAAATGTCAACAGAACTGGAAGGAGAAATAAACAGCAATGTAATTATAGTAGTGGGACTTCAATACACTTTCAACAATGGATAAATCATCCAGACAGAAAATAAATAAGGAAACAGTCACTTTGAACACCACCATATACCAAATGGACCTAACACACATGTTCGGAAGATTTCATTCAACCTACTAATTTTCGTATGCTAATTTTGTATTCTGCAACTTTACTGAATTAGTTTTCTAGTTGTAACAGGTTTTGTTTTTGACAGAGTCTTTAGGGTTTTCATCATACAAGATTATGTCATCTGCAAACAGAGACAATTTAACTACTTCCTTTCTGATTTAGATTATTTCTTTTTATTACCTAATTGCCCTGGCGAGGACTTCCGGTACTATGTTAAATGGAAGTGGTTAAGAGTAGGCCTCCTTATCTTTTTCTTTTATAGAAAAAACTTTCAACTTTTCACTGTTGAGTATGATATTAGCTGTGGGTTTCATATACGTGTGCATTATCACACACACACACGCACACAATAGTAACTATATGAAGTGATGGATATGTTAATTGTGGTGTCATTTTACAATGTACATGTATATCAAACATTGTGTTATATACCTTAAATATATACATTTTTAATTAGTCAATTATACTTCAATAAGGCTGAAAAAAGAAAACCATTCCCAAATTTACACTTTATGTCAATTTAAATATAGGGCTTACTTAAATTTATGTATTAACCATGTTGCTCATAAAAATGACACCACTGAATCTTCTTAGGAAAGAACATAGTTTGGGTATCCTTTTCCAGTTGAAGCTGGATCCTCACCATCCTTCCGCACTTTTTTACTCGATTTTCTGTATGATCTGTGCAAGGCATTTGTGTATCACTAGAGTGAGGTGCACTCATAAAAACCACTCAGGGCACTTTGGGAGGCTGAGGTGGGCAGATCACGAGGTCAGGAGATCAAGACCATCCTGTCTAACACGGTGAAATCCCGTTTCTACTAAAAATACAAAAAAATTAGCCAGGTGTGGTAGCGAGCGCCTGTCCCAGCTACTTGGGAGGCTGAGGCAGGAGAATGGTGTGAACCCGGGAGGTGGAGCATGCAGTGAGCTGAGATCATACCACTGTACTCCAGCCCAGGCGACAGAGCAAGACTTCATCTCAAAAAAAAAAAAAAAAAAAAAAAAAACAACAAAAAAACCAAAACCACTCAGGGTACCTGATGCCTGAAGGTAGCCAACTATGGCACTGGCTGTGTCCCTGTCCCATCAGCATGGCTCAGCACAGCCAGGACCGAAATCCAGCATGGTTTATGCCTAGGCTAAGACTTGTGCCATGCTTCTGATTATGGGCTTTCCCTAGTACAGAGTGAATTGGGAAAACAAAAGGAAAAGGAACATATTTCTTAGGAGCATTCAGTTCCAAAGGAAAGATCATCTACTTTTCTTGGAGAGGGAGTTAAAACACTGCCAAGGAGGAATAGCCACTTTTTGATAGCTTTAGACTTGGATCTTCTCACAGAAGTCCATGACTTTGCTGAGTAATATCCTGGGAGAACTGGGAATTGTGGGAACCCCCATCAGAACAAACCCAGAGCCTTGCATGGCATCAAGATCTCTCGCAAGCTGGCCCAAGCCTACCTTTCCAGGGCCTCCCTGGCCAGGCCTTCCTTCCCACAGGATGCTGCATGACTGCCTTCACCATGTGACATCATGCTTTCTGGTCTTCGTTCTTGGTGTTCCTGCTGTCATGTCTGGAGGGCTTCTGGTCAACCTCCAAGGCCATCTCCACCTCCTGGCTCCCTCTGCAAACTGCCCCTTGCCTTCCTGCTGGGCCAAAGTCCCTCCTGTATCTTGCGGAGCTCTCTAGACATGCCTCTGGCTGTGCCCCCCCCCCGACCAAAGCTCTCAGAGGTCTTTCGTAGTTATCTTGCATTCTTGACAAGGAGTTCAACATGCATGTGCTCTGGATACTGTACAAACACTGGGAGGCACAGAACTGTCTGAGGCTCACTTATGTTTCTGATTCTTGACAGCATTTTCTAGTTTGGTCTGGAAACTTCCACTGATAAGAGGAATGCACGTATTGCTCAGTGGTGGGTCATCTTCTGGTCAAGAGTCACACAATACAGGGGGATAATCTTGATGAAAAGTAAGAACAGGGGATATTGGCTAGAAGAAATGGTGTGAACTTCCATCGCTCACTAAGCTTTACGCCCAGGAATGTTGCCCACAGTACATATACCTGGATAATCCACAGCAGGGTAAGGGTGCTCCTGCCTCAGTGGGCAACAGTGGAATGAACACTAGAGACTGGCTTGGCTGCTGAGTGTCTGTGTGACCTTGAGGAAGTCCTGCAGCCTCTCTTGGTCTCAGTCTCCCCATCTGTTAAGTGAGGGTAAAAAATTTGGGGACCTTCAAGGTCTCTTCTTGCTATAATGTTTGTGATTGCTGTTGCTTAGGATTTTGGCAAGTAATCATGTGAGCATTGAAAGCACTTTAGTCTTGAGAGCTGTACACAGTGCTCCAACACCTCAAAGTGCTCTAAAAATTTCCATTCTTTGGATCTGGATCAAACCCCCAAATATTCTATAACCTGCTCCTCAAAGTATGGTCTGAGGAGCTGCAGCATCGCTGGGAACTTCTCGGAAATGCAGAATCTTGGTCCCACCCGGACCTCCTGCATCAGAATCTGCAGTGAAACCACACCCTAGGTGGTTTGTGTGCACACTAACCCCCAAGGAAGGTCACAGGTGAGAACTTTATTTTTCTATCACTTGTCTGTACATCTCCTATCTTTGCTGCTGCTGTTGCTGTGGTTTGAGCTCAAAGCTGGATTTGGGTCAGAATGATCACGATGAGCTTCAGCCTACATGAAGGAGAAAGTGACTATGCTCCTTGCTTTGCAAGTGTTCGTTCACGGGAAGTCAGGGGAGAAGTGATCATGGAGGCAGTCTAAGGGAGAAGGAAAGGGAGTGAGATGTCCCAACAAACACTGTGCAATCACCAGTGTGTATGAGTGAGTGTGAGTCTGCATATGGATGTGTGACATTACATTTGTGCGAGTGTGTCTGAGTATGTGGTATGTGCATGTATGAGTGTATATGTGAATGTATCTGACCATGTGTATGTGAGGATGTGCATGTATGAGCATATGGGCATCTGTTCATGTGAGTACATATGTGTGTGTATGAATACATGTGCATGTGAGTGTTTTAAGTGTGACCATGTGAATGTGCATGTGTGAACATGATTGCATGAGTCTGTAAGAACATGTGTGTGTACTTGTGAGTGTAAGCATGTGAGTGTATACTGTGAGTGTGCAAGTATGTGTGCACACATGTGAGTGTATATATGTATGCTGTGTGTGTACATGTGAGTGTAAATATGTGGGTGTATGCCATGAGTGTGTGCACATGTGAATGTAAGCATGTATATGGGTGAGTGTATGTGCATGTGACTGTGTGAGTGTATGTGTATGTGTGTGCTCATATGTGTGGGAATTTGTGTGGTATAGCTGTGTGTGTTAGTGTGAGATTGTGTGTGCATATGTTCATGTGTGAATGTATGTGTGTGTATGTGTGTGGGTGTGTGCATGTGAGAGCTTGTGTGCACATGTGACTGTGAATGTGTAAGTGTGCATGTGTATGTGAATGTGTGTGTCCATGTGAATGTGTGTGCATGTGTGTGAGTGTTAGCGTGCATGCATATGTATGCATGAGCCTGTGTACATTTGTGTGCATGTGTGTATGCATGTGAATATGGAGTGTGCATGTGTGACTTGTGCGAATGTGTGTGTGCATATGAGTGTGCATGTGTGAGTGTGTGCATGTGTGGGTGTGGGTGGGGCAATGGAACTAGTAATAACGAGTAGTTACCACGTGTTGAGAATCACTGCCAGCCAGCCACCAAGCCAAGCACACTTAGCATGAGTCATTGTCTTATTCCTTTTTCCCAGTCAGTGGAGTGGCTGTGTGAGTTAGTGGAAGGTGCTGGACTTTGCCTTGGGGCAATCACTTAGCCACTCTGCCCAAATTTCTCCCAGACCAGCAGCAGAGCGTTCTTGTGAGGATTAAATGAATTAATCCATGAAAACCCCTTAGCTAAGAGTCTCGCATTTTAAGTCTTCAATAGGTGCTATAATTATTCAGTTCTTAAGGAAACCCTGAAGTGGTTATTGTTATCTTTATTTCGTAGTTGAGGAAAATGAGGCTCAGAGAGACTAAGTGACTTTACCCAAAGCCACACAGCTAGGATGAGGAGGAGCGGAGATTTGAACTCAGTCCATGTGACTGTAAAGCTCTAGTCCTTCCATACTTCTCTGTGGAGGTCTATCTCTGCACCTGTATCTCCATCTGTATCTGTAATCTCTGCATCTGTATCTATGTTTGTAACTGTATCTGCATCTATCTGTATCTGCATCTGTACTGTATCTATCTGTATCTGCAACTGCATCTGTATATATCTCTGTCTCTGTAATTGTATCCACATCTGCATATGTATCTGTATCCATCTTTGTATCTGTATCTATCTTTGTATCTGTATCTATGTCTGCATCTGTATCTGTATCTGCATCTGTATTTGCATCTATCTCTGTATCTGTCTCTATCTCTGTATCTGTCTCTATCTCTGTATTTATCTCTGTATCTGTCTCTGTATCTGCATCTGCATCATCTGCATTTGCATCTATCTCTGTATCTATATTTATCTGTATCTGTATCTGCATGTGCATCTATCTCTGCATCTGTGTCTGTCTCTGTATCTGCATCTCTATTTGCATCTATCTCTGTATCTGTATCTATCTCTGTATCTGTCTCTATCTCTGTATCTGTATCTGTCTCTGTATCTGTATCTGTATCTGTCTCTATCTCTGTATCTGTCTCTGTATCTGCATCTTCATCATCTGCATTTGCATCTATCTCTGTATCTATATCTATCTGTATCTGTATCTGCATCTGCATCTGCATCTATCTCTGTATCTGTATCTGCATCTGCATCTGCATCATCTGTATTTGCATCTATCTCTATATCCATGTCTATCACTGTATCTGCATCTGTATCCCAGCTTCTCTTCCCAAGCGCCCAACAGCAGCATTGTCTGCTTCTCCTTGTCCCTATCTCCCTGAAACTTGGCCACCCTCGGCTCTCCCCAGGGATGATGTCTTTGTTGCTGATCCCGAGAGTGGGTCTCTTCTTCTGTCCCTGCCTCCGTTTCCTTGGGGGTTAACTGGGGCAGAATCACAGGGACTGGTCCCCAGGTCATCAAATGGTAAGAAGGCGTCAACGACAAAGCAATGTAGGATAAATACTGCCGAGCCCATGATGAAGAATGTCATCAGGCTTTCAGGTGTCTTCTCTGTGTATTGGGAAAGTGTCTGGCTCCAGGAGCACTGATGCTTTGAAGGCTTCTATTTTTAGGCAGCCTACTGCCTGTGAGGTCTAAAACCATCAGCGCTGGGCTCCCGGCCATCTGAGACCCCAAGTGGCCAGAGGGCAGTGACTTCCGCATGGGAGATCTGAAAACAGCTGTACCTGGGACTTAGGGCTCCTTTGGTCCAAATGAATGGGGAGAATTCGGATGGAGGAGAGAGTGGATTTTGAATGACCTCATCCTGCTACCAACCTTTAGCCTCCAAAGAGAAAGCTGACGTCTGCTCATATTTGCAATCATTTTTCCTCTTTCTTGCAAAACGGCACCTTCTGCTGGGAGAGCATTTGGCAGGCAGCCCGCTGCGGGCTTGCCAAGGCACGGTTTCATCATTGAGAGTATTTCTCAGTGCCCAGCGAGGGGGCAGTGAGAGAGTGGCCCCTCGCGAGTGCCTCCCTGGGGGTGATTCTAGTACACTGGGTGCCTCTTGAGGTGCCTCCTCCAGTCCTGGGTGAGGAGACGATGTCAGAGACGAGGGCACCTGGTGTGGCTCTGCAAACACTCTGCAGAAGCAGCAAAGAGCTGGCCCTTGTCCAGTCATGAAAAGGGCTCTCAGGGAGATCACTACCAGGCTTGTCTCTGTAGATAAGTGAAAATCACGGTCATGCCCACTGAGCAGATATGCCCTGGCACGAAATGGGGAGGGAGGCAGGGCAGGGACGGGAACAGGAAAGGCCCCAGGGCGAGCACCAGGGTGGCGTGGCAGAGCTCTGGTCCTCAGGAGACCGCAGAAGTCTGGGTCCTCTGTCCAGGACGAGTGAGGTCGAGATGCACGCCGAAATGGTGACATCGCCCAGGAGCCAGGCAGCTGTGCAAGGTCATAACGACAGTCGCACGTGGCTGCTGACAGGAATTACAGTGGAATTCACACTCTGAGTAATAGTTCCAATTTTGTAAGTGCATTTCTCCTGCAGGCTGGCTCCCTCTGCATGCCCTATACATAGTGAGTTGTTAAGCATGTCACTCTGCTCTGTCACACAGGTCCCTGCTGCTGACACAGGCATGCGGTGAGGAAGGGTCAGCCACACACCTTCCCGGAGCTGCCCAGTATCAGAATTCACTCTCCGGTCTTCTCTGTCACTGTCACCACAGCGATGACGTCGTCGCAGTCATCTTTCTTTTTATTGGAGGCACTGTCCTTCCCATTCCAGGCAAGGAACACTTCCCCACATCTCTTCCTTACTCCACCCAAGATGGGCACCATCACCCACTTCAGTCTACACATTGGAGTTCAGGTGTTCTCAAAGACAATGGTCAATTAACCCCAGGAGCTTGCAGACATCAGCACATATTTACTGAACATTGAATAGTTAAGATAGGGGGCTAATTAATAAGGGTGCCTGATTCTCACATATTTGCAATTGTATATCTCATCTTCACTTAGAATCTCTTTGAGAAAAAAATTCACCATGACCATATGTAGAATGTTGAAAGCTCTGGGTCATATTTTTATTTAGCAAAAAGGATATAGAACATTCTTATCCAGTCACCTGTCATAAGATTAAGAAAACACGCTCCACCCTGCTGTGGCTCAATTTCAGCAGTATTGATTTTATTACTCATACTTTATAAATGAGAATGCTATTCTTAAAGAATGCAAACATTTGCTTTGTTGTGCTATTGTCTCAGCCCTGCATAAGCCTCTCACTCTTAATGTATACCCATCGATTATTATTCTTGTCATTATTTCGCAACAGGAGGCATTTTAATGATGATTTACAGGGTTACATGTTGTTGGACCATAAACTCCTGTTTGCAATGAAAAGAAAGTTAAATGCAAACTTCAACTTGAAAGTGACTTAGGTTTAGCGTGATGATAAAATGTAAAGGGAGCTGCCTGCCCTTCCAGACGCATCAGAGACCTGCAAGGCTTCCTGTCAGACACGGACCGTTGTCTCTGCTGACCCTGACTCTGGAGAGCTTTGCCTTATCTGTTGTCTGGACGGTGCCACCCTCAGCGCTCACAGGTGATCCTTCCTGAACAAGCTGCCTATGCAGCTCACTGGGGCCTCTGGTGGCTGCACCCTGGGAGTCCCTGATAAGCCGTGGGCACATAGTTTTTCCCAATTCAGCTAACAGAGGCTCTTCATGTTATGGCTTTCTGTCCTCTGATGGTGCTGCACAAGTCCTCGCACTCAGGAGACACAAGAAAATCCACAGGGAAATGAGCTATGGCCCCAGACCAACCTGCTTGAATTCCAGCTCAGCTATATCCATTTCCACTTTTGTAAAATGGGATTCCCAGCAAGGACCTTGCAGGGTCACTCCGACATGTGCATGACACCAGGCAGGAACACCTGTGGTCTCCGCGGTGCAGCATTCCCTGCGTGTGGGGGCTCCTGGTAGATTGTCCTCCATCCCCTTTGGAACCTCAGACCTTCCCACCGCCCCTCGCCTGCTCCTCCCACAGAGGCCTGTCCCTCAGGGAGCTTGCTGGCCTCTGGGCTGGGGTGCCAGGCCACCCTTCTGAGTGCCGCCTCCTTCGCGCTCAGAGTCACTTTCCTTTTCTGAGGTTGTTGCTCCTTCCAATATCTTCATCACTGGCTTGACGTTTGTACCCTGGGGCTTTGTGAGGAGAGGATGCAATTTCCCAAAGCTTTTCAGAGTAAACAACTCAAAATAGATCAAGGTCCACCCTTAGCCGTTTTTTTTTTTTTCTTTTTTTGACAGTCTCACTCTCGCCCAGGCTGGAGTGCAGTGGCGTGATCTTGGCTCCCTGCAACCTCCGCCTCCCGGGATCAAGTGATTCTCCTGCCTCAGCCTCCTGAATAACTGGGACTACAGGCATGTGCCACCACGCCTGGCTAATTTTTGTATTTTTAGTAGAGACGGGGTTTCACCATGTTGGCCAGGATGGTCTCAATCTCTTGACCTCACGATCTGCCCGCCTTGGCCGCCCAAAGTGCTGCACTTACAGGTGTGAGCCACCGCGCCTGGCCCATCCTTAGCTTTTTATCCTTATCCAGAACTGCCATGGTCCCTGGACTCCTTCAGCTTGGAGGGGACCTGCTGGGCACAAACTCCCTGCAAAGCTGCTCTGTGAGAGCAGCTGGTGGCCCCATCTGGCCTGAGCTGCACTTCTGTGCACCAAGCCTGCATGCACATCTCAGTCGCGGCCTCCTCTGCTCTCTGAACTGCTGCACCCTTGGGTGTCCAGAGCTGCCTGTCATCCTGAGACAGGATCTGGCCCTGTTCACAGGCCTCTGGGAAAACCATGCACACAGGTTACCCCAGGAGCTTGCAGACTTCATAAAGACACAGCGGAGGCGGCTTCCAGGGCTCATTAACTTTAGCTTTACCTGTGCTCTCCTTCCATCGGGGTCTCCACAGTGTGGCCTTGACTGCGTCCTCGACCCCAGGCACTCACCAAGGATTTCTGGGGAAACAAGTATATCTCCTTTCTAAGAGCAATTCTGTGCTGTGACTGGCACTTCCCCAGTCTGCTGCACGCGCAGTGGCCGCTCTGTCTCCTTGCAGAGTCGGGGTGGACCTTCTAGTCCAGGCCCATGCCCACCTCACACTTGTGGCTGTGTTTTTTTTTTTTGGCAGAAGGGCACATTTCACACAAGCACGTAGGAATATGAACCTATGAGTTGACACATTTAGAGATGTGTCTGCTTTCTTCAAAAGCTGTCTCCTGTGGGGTCTGCTCTAAGGAAGGGAGATCTCTTGGTTCTGTAGCTCCAAATCCCTTCACTGCGTCTTCCTTCCTTCTTCGTTCCCGATCCCGGGGCAACAGCCTGTTCTTGGTAAGCATCATTCTCTGGGCGCAGCCTTGCCCTCACCGTGCTGCCATTCTCTCTCTTTTCTCTTCTGTTCAGTTCCAGCTTCAGCACCACCTCTTCAGGAAGGCCTTCTTGAATGATCCCCCATTAGGCTATCCTTTTATTTATTAGGGTGGAGACTAAGATACTGTCTCAGAAACCTTCGCATGTGGCTGCTTAGGTAAAAACAGGAGTCATCTCTCTTCCACATCACGCTACGGAGGCTCCTCTCCTTCAGGACAGGCAGGGCGCCGGGATCTCCAACACGTGGCTTCTGTCCCAGGTCCAGCGCTCATTCATGACAATTTCCTGGCCATAGGAAAGGGGGCAAGAGAAGACGGGGACACACAAAAATACCCCAAAACCAACAATGGCCTATTAAGTTAGTGATACAGAGGCTGCCATTTTGCTTCATAGCCCATTGGTGCAAGTTGCTTGGCCAAACCTGGCTCCCCAGAAGGCTGGGAATACAGTCTCTGGTTAGACAGCCGTGTCCTCAGCGAAGACTGGAGGTCATGTGGGAAATCGTATTATTAAAAGGAAAGGGAGGTGATTATTGAGGACCATACACAGCCCCTGCTACACGACCCTTAGTGGTTCCTGCTCAATACACTATTGCTCAGAGGGTGAGAGCATGAGAACATGTCCTGGGGTTTCAGGATGCACCATTAGGCTTTCTTCTGTCTCCAAAAGAAACACTTCTCCTGGACAGGCTAACCGGCTGACAGGCCTTGCCAGATCTCCTTCTGCTGCAGTGGGTGGGAGCTCCCCTCGGGTGGCCCTGTCTGCAGCACGGCTCCCTGGTTGCCCATGGCCCAGAGGAGGTGCAGCCGGTGCTCCCCTGGGGCTTGTTGCAGATGCTTGGAAGCCACTGACTGTGGCTAGATCCTAGCAAGGGTCCTGAGCTGGATGCCACCCAGGCCTTGGCTGACTTCTGCTTTGGAGTCCTCCCCATGAGGCCCTCCTCATCATTGTTCCCTTCCCTATTCTCCCTCTGGGACCTGTCATGGCCCTGTGAGCAAATGTCCCGACAGACCCTGGTTGGACCTGTTCATCTGTCCAGCTCCCTGGGCCGTCTGCCTCCAGCCATCGCCATTCTAAGAATGTCAGTATGTTTCAATAAACAGAAACTCTCACATCCCCTGCGGAGGATGCTACGCCTGCCTAAGGTCCAGCCCCACTGAGAGCAGAGCCCAAGATTAGGGTTTGGGGAACATATGTATGGGGGAGGTGACCCCAGAAATCAGGAGTGAGGGCGGAGGAGCATGAGACTTGGAAGGAAGAGCTGGGGAGGTCACTAGGGTTCCTGCTGAAGGCAGTCGGGGCTCTGCTTGGAGAAGCCAAGAATGATTCCCAGAACTGCCTCCAGAAGGAAGGGAGACAGGAGCACTGACCCACAGCTACTCTCCTCTTTAGGTAGAGGGGAACACCTGGGTGTTAGTTTCCTCTCATTTTCGTGTGCGGCTTGCTTCAGGCAAAAGAGCAGAGAGGGCCCAGCAGACCTGGAGGAGGGCGAGCGGCCTGGTGCTGTCCAGCACAGGCTTGTGGAATCAGAGGTGCCCAGCGTGACTTACTGTAGTGATTAAGCAGAACGTGATTCTTTTAATGAGAGAAGTTGATGTTTAGAAGTTGTCAACCCCTGTTTGCTTGTCCCCAGCAGCATCAGATCCTGCTGAGAGCCCAGTGAAGGGGAATGCAGAAACGCACCTGTAACAGCACAGGTCACAGTGGGTGGCAGGCGGTGAGATGGTTCCGCAGATTTACGTAGGACCTGACCTGGATGGAAGCTGGTCCAGGTGGCAGAGCAAGGGAAGCACAGCCTTGGACCAAACAGGAGACTGGGCGTGGCTGCTTCCCAGGTGGGGCGGATCTGAGCTGCAGGTGTGGCCACAGGTGTGGCGGGAGCGGCGGGTGGAAACGGAGGAGTCGCCAGTCTGTCTTGGGGATGATCATGACTCTTCCCCTGGCCTGTGGGTCTGCCCCCCATCCGCGACCCACTGCCAGCCCCATGTGGAATGCAGGTAGCAGGTTTGCAGGAACAGGACTTATACTATAGACATGGACGGACTTCCTGCGGAACTTCGGGATGCCTTTCCCAGCCTGGCACTTTTGGGACCCCAGTTTCATGGTGAGCTCCTTGTGGGCCAGCCATTAAGTACCGTACTTGCACATAAAGTACCGGGTTAACCAACAACCCCATTCAGGGAACAAACGGCAGGAAAACAGATCTGTGTCCGGGTAAAACCCCCTTTGCCTTCCTAGAAGTCCACCTAGTTCTCTGTCTTAAGTATTAACGACGTAGATTCATAGAATCTTTAATACATAAAGAAGACCTACCAGCAGCACAAAAGAGGAAGATCAGAATAAATAAGGATAACTACCCCAGATAGAAAAGAAACAATTCTGGGATCATAAATTAATTTCAAAATGAAACATTTTGAAGTATTCTTCAAGCAGATACTGCATTTAAAGACAAGAACAGATATTACGAAACCTTGAGAAAGAATTCTCAGAAATGAAAACAAAAGGATTGTAAAACAGATCAAAGAGGAGTTGGGAGGTAAGTTGAGGAAATTTCCAGAACACAGAGTAAAATAGGAACTATGAGAAAAATGACAAAAAAACACAAAAGATCAATTAAGGAAAGAAAAATATCAGACTATAATATTTCTTGAAAGAACAGAGAAAAAATGGACAAGAAAATTATCAAAGAAGTAATATATGAATATTTCAAGACCTGAACAGAGACACAAATTTTCAAAATAACAGGAACTCAGTGAGTGGCCAGCATGATAAGTGAAAAAAGACATGCATATCTTGATGAAATTTTAGAAAACTGAAGATAAAGGAAAGCATGGAGGACCTTGCAAGGAGGGGAAATCAGGCCACCCACAAAGGGGTGAAATTCAGATTAGAGCCAGTGTTTTCATGAGCAGCTGCATCAAGGTCAAGTATGATTCAGTGCATGGGTGAGGTGAATGCATTTTGTTTCTGATAGGCCTTTGCTGAAAATGCTACCTGAGGATACATTCCAGAAAGTCAATAAAGATAAGGTAAGGCAAACAAGAAACAGAGGCACTACCCTGGGAGTCCAATGAAAATGCCTTCAAGAATGATGTTATACTGTAGCCTCAGAGAGCAACAGAGCTTAGCCAGCACAAGAAGTCAGTGGGCACTAAGAGGGCCCCATAAAACAAAACTGGATTATGTCATAGACTGAAAAATGAGCTGGGAGATAGTAGTGTCATGTGGAAGAAGAAACGCTTCTTCTCTAACACGGTAAGGTCTGTCAGTTGGCGAGCTTTTGACTGCAAGTAACAGATCATCTGCCTGAAAATGGCTTAATCCATGAACGCATTTATTGTTCACTTAACAGAACTCCCCAGAGAAGTATGGCAGGCCCGGGCCCCCGAGAAGACCGGTGTGTGGCAGCCGGATGCCTCTGCTCCCCGTTCGCTCCATCCCTGCCACAAGCCTGTGAGCTCACCCAATTCCGATAAGATCACAGCCCTCAGGGTGCATGGTTGCAGGTCCATTCCCTACGAAATCAGAGTTAATTAATACAAGGCCATGGACAGAGCCCGTCAAAGACGTCATCAAGGACCTGGCTATTTCCACTGCGCTGTTCGGCCACTCTCAGCACGAGGACCTTTTGTTCTCCAGCCTGTCACCTCATGATGAGGAGGTGGCTCTCATATTTCAGGCACAGTGTACCCACACTGCATTCAAAGGCAAGAAAGGAGCAATGAGGGTGGGTGGAGAAGGTCTTTCCTCTTGTCACAGTGGAAAAACTTCCAGAACTTTCCGGCAGACCTTTTCTTACGTCTGTTTGGGTCCTATGTGCACCTCGGCTTCAAGATGGGATGGGAAGGTGCGTATCTGGCAAGATGAAGCAGAATGGTTATGACTGGCTTCAACTTAAAATAAATGGGGGATGAGGTCCCACCCTAGGACATCTTGTCCAGCTGGCATGGAGTGGCACTTGGGCATGTGTGGTTGTAGAAAGTTTCCTGGGTGATGCTAATCGATAGATTAGAGACCCACTGACTGGACTATTGGTGACTCCTGAGGCTGGCATATTGTCACCTGGACAAGTCAAGTTCTGTTTAGCCAGAAGCAAGAGGGAGGGCATACCAGCTAGGCAGGACTAATAATACTGTCTAGGAAAAGCCCCAAAACAGTACAAAAAAGTCATGTTCAGGTAGGAAGAAGAGGGAATCCATTCAACTCTGATGCTGGGAACCTTCTCCCTTGAGTGGCAGAAGATCTTAACATCGGACTTGTAGAGAATAAAATTTTACTGTGCTACTTGGCCTTGGAAGGAACAGTTTTATACAGTCATAATCACATACATACATTCATCCTTTTAAAAAAATTATTTTTCTTTTAGAATCAACCTAGGAATAAAGCCCTGAAGACTTGCTTATGGCTTCAAGTTGAATGCTATTGTTACAATTCCCGACAATGAAAAGGTACAGTGATAACTGACGGAAGTAGGGCAGGAGAAGGAGAGCCAGGAGGGCAGAGGAAGAGTGCTTTACTGCCACGCTGATGTACCTGGTGGAAAACCAAAAGATACCTTCAACGTCGGTGGAAGAAATTTAAAATATCATCTAAATTTGCAAAGGTAAGCAACCTATTGTTCAAGGGGTAGCGAGAAGTGTGTAAGTGAGGAAAGCTTCACCTTCCTAACCAGCAGTCAACAGATAGTTCCTAAAGCAGAGACACAGGGCTTGTATCAAACAGGACGGACAAGCTTCTGCTATGTAACAAACAGCCCCCAAAGTCTTAGTCACAGAACAAGACTTATTTAGCAACACAGTGAAGCATATTTCTAGCTCCTGTTAATGGTGGGACAGTGACCCAGGCCTGGGGGGAGTGGTGGGTGGTGGTGCAGGCCCTGACAGTGGTTTCTGGCTTCAAGAGAGCCACAGGAAGCAGCTTCAGCTGCATTTAGGATCTGAGCTGCTCAAGTAGGAGGTATGGGGCCTTGGCAGAAATCCAGCAACAGAGGGTATGACTTGGTCTCTCTTCTTCTACATGATTCCTTGGATGCTGTGGCATCTGGACCAGTCGTACCCTGGCCACCAATGAAGGTGGCTCTGCAAACTCTGGCTGGAGGGACAAATATGGCCTAAGAATGGTTTTTACACTTTTAAGTGGTTGAAAAAAATCAAATGGGGAATATTTCACGACACGTGAAAAGTATGTGAAATTCAAACGTCTGTGTCACAAATAAAGTTTGATTGGAACAGCTACGCTCACCCCTTTCCGCACTGTCTGTGGCAAAGGTGAATGGTCACAACAGGAACCACATGGCCCAGAAAGCCTAAAATATTCCTGTTTGCCCCTTTACAGAAAAAGTTCGCCCATCCTTGCCCTAGATGTGTTTTAGAGGTTAGGATCTGCTCTGTGGTTCTGTTCACATCTGGAGTCACTCACTCACTCATTCATCCATCCATCCATCCATTCATTCATTCATTCATTCATTCACTTAGCAAATGTTTAGTTAGCACTTACCTGGCGAGAGAATATGCCCCTGAGGGCTGCTGAGGAGACGAAGATCAGGAACGTGTGTTTCCCATCCTCAAGGACAGTAAGTACAAGTCACATTCAAGTCCCACTCTTCCGACAAAAGTCAGGGGCTCTTGCTACATCTTCCCTACTGCAAGAGGGTCCTGTAGCTGTCTGTTTGGATATATGTAGAGTAAATTCAGTGTGATATTAGGCCTTTCTCAGAGACGGGCCTCCGCCCTCAGGGGGAGTAGGGTAGAGGTTTCCTCTAAAGGTCTCAGGAGCCCAGAGTTTGCTGTGTGGGGTGTGCCTCGAGGATTCCGGTCTGCCTGTCACCTCCCTGTGGAGCTCCTGAACTCATGAAATAAGGCCAGCAAAATAGTCCTCAGGGCCCAGCCTCTCTTCAATGCACAGGCATAACTTGGTTTATAAATATTACATGGAGTTGTTCATGCACAGCTGGGGGAGAATAGGCCCCCATTGTCGGGCTCTGTCCATGGCCTTGTATTAATTAACTCTGATTTCGTAGGGAATGGACCTGCAACCGTGCACCCTGAGGGCTGTGATCTTATCGGAATTGGGTGAGCTCACAGGCTCGTGGCAGGGATGGAGCGAACGGGGAGCAGAGGTATCCGGCTGCCACACACCGGTCTTCTCGGGGGCCCGGGCCTGCCATACTCCTCTGGGGAGGGGCTTTCACAGTCTCCTCGTCCACCCCATTGGTGATCCTCCTCACAGGCCAGGGTCACCGTGCAGGGCACCAACCTTCCCAGACTCATCCTCCTCACAGGCCAGGGTCGCCGTGCAGGGCACCAACCTTCCCAAACTGGAACATCTCCAACGACTCCCCTTTCGTTAAAACAGTTTTGAAGATCAACAAAACATATTTTTAAAATTAATAAAAAGTGTGCATGGATTCAGCTTGTCTTCTCTTAGGGGTGGTGGTGAAGGGGAGAGTAGTGTTCTTCAGATGTAGACAGCTTCGTTTTGTCCAAAGTTGACTCCTGAGCAAGGCGTTCAGAGCCCTCCATAGGAGCCCAGCCCTGAGTTCCCATGGTGTCTCTGCTCACCCTTTCTAACTCCACCCACTGCTCCCGGTGGCTGTTCTGGGCACTCCCTCTGCTCCAAACACACCAAACGTGCTTCCTCTTTGCCACCCGCGTTGAGCTCATCCTGTCTCAGGCCTGGAAAACTGTCTCCTCTCCTCCTCCCTCCGATCCTCCAAGCCAGGCACAAATGCCCCGCCTTTAGCCGCTGTTCACAGCTGGCCTGCTGTCCCCTCCTGGGAGCTCCTGAAACACCACACAGCACCTGAGGACGAGCTCTCCAGACCCAGCGTGGCCAGGACCTGCCTCCCCTGGTCTCTTCCCCTTTGCTGTGGGCAGTTGAGGCTGTCTGCCAGTGGGGCGGGGCAGGACAGGGCCCCCAAACTCCTGTACTAAATCTGAGCTCTTGCCTGCCACCACTTCACCCAATGGACTATTTCTCTTAAAAACCATTTGCCTTGCAGGAATTTTTGTTTATTGTGTTCACTTGCCCTATGTTAGTTTGCTAGGGCTGTCGTAAGAAAGCACTGCAGACAGGAGGCTTCAACAACAGAAATACATCATCTTACAGTCCCAGAGGCTGGAAGTCCAAGACCAAGATGTGAGCGGGGCTGGTTGCTCCTGAGGCCTCTTGCCTTGGCTTGCAGATGGCCTTCTCCTTGTGTCCTCACATGGCCGTCTCTGTGTGTGTGTCTGTGTCTTCTTATGAGGACGCTAGTCGGATTGAATTAAGGTCCAGCCAATTGTCTCATTTTAACTTGATTCCCTCTTCAAGGACCGTCTCTCAAATACGGTCACCTTCTGAAGTCCTGGGGATAAGAAGTTCAAGATATAAATTTTTGGGTAACACAGTACGGGACAAAACACCCTAAAAAGAAGAACCAAATTGAAACTGTTATGTAAAGAAACATTCTGGAAAATAAGAAAAAGGACTAGAAGCTGTTCAGAATGGATGGAAAAATTGTCTGAAGCCAACAGGTCCCGGGTGAATGAGCCTCCCAGGCCCCTGCCCGGGCTCTCTGAGCTCAGTGGCGGGGAGGGGGTCACTCCTGTTTCACAAGGGAGGAGGCAGGTCCAGAGACGGGCGTCCTTGCCTCTGAGTGCGGATAACAGGAATTCCAGCTCTGGCTGCAGAACACGGGCCTATCATTCTTCTCAAACCATCGCATCCTTTTGCTGGGACGATGGCAGCTGCGGTATTGATGAGATTTGGAATATCCTGTTTCTGCTGCTTCTCCAAATGCGGCAGATTTCTCAGGCGGGAGAGGCCTGACTGCCTCGTCCTTGAGGTCTCCTTGGGACCTCTCTTTTGCTACCAGGGAAGACACAGGTGTGGCACCAGGGTACGCATTCCGGCCCTCAGAGCTGCGGGTCCCTGTTAATCTGCCTTCACCATTTCTAGATAATTAGCCCAGGGTTCATGTTGCTGAATTATAATTCCCCAAATTGGAATCCAAGAACATTTTTACCCAGAACAGTCACTGAGTCCCAAGGATGGGATTTTGAAGAGCAATACCAGGTATACTGTCCTCTCAGCTGGCAAGCACCCCTATTAGCTTCAGGCAAAAGTAAGTGTGGTTTTTGCCATTAAAAGTAACAGCAAAAACCACGATTACTTTTGCACCAACCTAATATTTTTATTTACAGCTTCACATTTTCTTAGTTCAGAGGATAATGTTATTTTTGTCCTGAAAAATTCAGCCTTCCTATTAATAACAAATGCAAACCCATGGCCATATCCTGCCTCTGTTCCGTGCTTAGATCGATGACAGGATATAGCTTGAGCTATATGTGTATTTTCTTTACTGATGAAACATTCCATTTAGGGATGTTTAATATTATTTAGTTATGATGTGTCCAGAGTGGCCGAAAAACGTCCCAATTGTTTTTAGCCTCTTTGCTTGGTTACCATTGTGCAAACATGATCCACGGGAATTTTAGTCCAATTTTTATAGAATAAAAATTTTGGAGGTTAAAAAAGATGTTAAGATCATCTGCTCCCACAGCCTCATTGTAGAGATAAAAAGAACTGAGGCCCAGAGAGCTTAAAGAGCTTAAGTTCATCTGCTAGTCAGCAGCAGAATCAGTGCTAGAACCCAGGGATGCTTTCTCAATGTGAAATTTCCTCTTTGCTGATCTGCCTTAGCTAAAACATGGATTTATGGGGTTTGCTGCTCTCCCACTTGGAGGGCTGTTCTGTGGCCCTGGCCCGCTGTCCAAGGCTGAGTGATGCAAAGGCAGTGCCTTGAAAGTGAATTGTTTGCATGACCTGATTTCCATCAGTCTGGTCATTGCAGTGGCAAATCACAGCGCCTCAATGTCCATTGGTTAACTCTGGCAATTACCCGGCTGCCTGTGCTAGTATTGGTATTGGCGTCTCATATGTGCACGGGGCTGGAACTGATTGTCTGTATTGCGGAACTAAGGAAGAAAAATAGAGCCACACTCGAAGAATCAAATGAGACGTTTAAGAAAAGAGCAGCCCCCCGTGTCATCCCCCAAAGTCTTCCTTTGTACAACTCCAATAGGAAATAACCTTGGCACAATCTGAAAATATGCACAAGCCCACTGTTCTTACCACGCGCAAAGGCGCATCGATCTCGTGCTGCTTCTATTGATTTAATGTCACCTCTGTGATGTAATCATGTTTTCTTTCCTATCTGTTTGCAGTCTTTTCTTCTATTGTTTGCCGTGAAGCAGCCAAGGCCTTTCAGCCTCTGAGCTGGTCAAAATAACTTTGTCTTCCATTTGCATTGTTTTTAAGAAATGATTACACTGACTCGGGTCGGGCCTTGGTGGATAGTGTGCAGGAGAGTGGATACGCCATGGGAAAACTCCAGGCGCTAACCTTGGGGTCCCAGCTACAATGCTGGCGCTAACCCTGGAGTCCCAGCTACGATGCTGGCACTAACCTTGCAGTCCCAGCTACGATGCTGGTGGGAGTCAGGCCTCAAAGGAGCTTCTTCCTGCTAGCCACGAGGGAGGTATTGGCTTCACGCATGGGTGATGCCCCCTTCCTTCCTTCCTTCCTTCCTTCCTTCCTTCCTTCCTTCCTTCCTTCCTTCCTTCCTTCCTTC